>NC_057795.1:446840356-446882404 GCF_018294505.1 Triticum aestivum | reverse complement strand
TTTTCTCCGGCGATCCCCAACCCACCGCCCAATCAACGCCCTCCCTACCGCCGACGACTACCAACCAGAGGTCTCATGACTTCGAATACCCACTGACCACTAATTTATTACCATTTTTGGCCTTCATATACGCACTGACGGGTGGGCCCTATGGTATTGTGCGCTGCTGAATGTGGACCATTTGACTGGTCAATTGATCGTGTCATCAACAAATTACGGAGATGTATGGTGAGCCAGTGACCGTATGATCACCCTAAAATGTACTCCTATTTTATTACCATAGTACAGACTCAAACTACCATTTCTTTCTTTCATATACGGGCTGACAGGTGGGCCCCATGGTTACGTGCCCTGATGGTGCAACACTAGTTGCGCCACATGGAATGTTTGACTGGTCAATTGATTGTGTCATAAAAAAAATAGGAGTTGTACGGGTGAGCCAGTGACCGTATAATCATGAAATGTATTTGTTTAACACGGTACAGACACAAGGGCTCATATATACGCGCAAGCACTCACCGCTATAAGCGCGCACACACACAGACCCTACCCCTTTGAGCACCTTCAAGAGAGTGGGCCAGCATATGATCTTGAGATTTTACGAAGTCACCATAGGTGCCTCATAGTCGAGTGGAACGTCTCCTCCCACTGAACGCACATCGCCGGAAAATACTAACACAAGATAAATGCGAGCAGAGGGACTTTAACCTTGGTGGGCTTGAAAAACCACTGTCCTCCTAACCATCCAACCACATGTTGGTTAGCACAACAAAATGTATGTGGTGACCGTGATGAGCTTATTCTGAAGTCCAGTGACCATATCGTGCTTTCGCTTCAAATACAATGACCGTAAGTGTCGTCAAAAAAATATGGAGCACGCATCAAATGCAAAGTTCGTCATTGTCATCAACAAAATATGGAGACGTACCGTGAGCTAGATACCGTATGATCACCACGAGAATGTATATGGTGACCGTAATGAGCATATTTTGAAGTCCAGTGACCGTATAGTGCTTTAGCTTGAAATACATTGACCGTCACGCGTGAATGTGTCGTGGGCATGCATACTTTTAGAGGGCCGAGAGATAGTTTGTGTGTGTATGTGAAAGTGGTGTAGAAAGAGGGGGTGTCCGGTGGAGACAAGGAGAGATATGCCCTTCGTTTCTCTTTCCCGTGACTAATATTTTAGGAGAATATATAAACATTCACAATGCAGAACAAATATTTTTGGATGCACCATTCAATTAACTTTCATGTATAACATTGTACTATTGTATATGCTTATTTTTTAGTGGCCGATTGCGTGTGTGGTGTGGTGGGCACATCATTTCTAGTTGTGGTGGGTCAACATGAAGACTCATGGGTCAGTTCCATCCTGCGCCACATATAGGTTGGACCGAGACGTTGAAAGTGTGTTATATCGACTAGAGGGGGGGTGAATAGGCGATTTTTATGAATTCTTCACTGAGGAATTTGCTAGTGAGGAAATTCCTTAGCAAAGAACTACTTGCAGTGGAATAAGTACTCAAAAGTAAACATAAAAGAACACTAGCATAGTCATCATGATGAAATGAAGACAAGCACAGAGTATAGAAAGCGTAAACACATGATAACAAAGGATGAAGACGGACAGACTGAAGAAATTGAACTGAGGAAATTGAGAAAGTCTTCAATCAAAGTCTTCAAATAGATATGAACATGCACACAACAACTGAAATGAGGAAATGAAAGAGTTGAGGAAATAGAACCAGTAAGCTTGGTGAAGACAATGATTTGGTAGACCAGTTCCAACTGATGTCTCAGTTGTACATCTGGTTGGAGCGGCTAGGTATTTAAACCTGAGGACACATAGTCCCGGACACACAGTCCCGGACACACAGTCCTCACTGTATTCTCCTTGAGCTAAGGTCACACAGACCTCGCCCAAACACTCGTGGTAAGTCTTCAGGTGACTTCGAAACCTTCACAGACTTGGTCACTCGGCGATCCACAATTCCTCTTGGATGCTCTAGACCATGACGCCTAACCGTCTGGAAGAAGCACAGTCTTCAAAGGTAACAAGCATAGGATCCACGCAGGATCAATCTGTTCAGTGATGCTCAATCACTTTGGGTTTGTAGGTGTGTTGGGTTTGGGTTTTCCTCACTTGATGATTTTCGCTCAAAGTCCTCGGAGGATGGGATGCTCTCAAATGACAAGTGTCAGTTCCTCTCGAAGCAGCCAACTAGCTAGTGGTTTTAGGGGGCGGTTATTTATAGCCTAGGGAGTAGCCTGACATGATAAGACATAAATGCCCTTCAATGATATGACCGTTAGGTGGGTAGATATTTTGGGATAGCTGGCGCGTAGCACAACAACGGTCGGAAGTTTGACTCTCAAATTCCTCAGGGCTATCATGTTCCTCACTGTGTAGGCAATCCGCACTGGCGAATTCCTAACTCCTCGGTCAGAACAAATTGCTCAAAGAGCAGAAGAACTTCATCTCTGTCACTATAGAAATCGACTGAATTGTATGAGATTTCCAATGGCTTCACTCGAAGGGATTGGTAGGTGTAGGATTTTGAGTTGAGCATCACATGGAAATTTTTCCTTAGTATTTCCTCGACCCCCTTTAACAGTACGCTGTTTCCTATGACTCAAGAAAGAGAAAATGAAACTACGAAAACAAAAGTCTTCATGCTTCATGTTCCTCGAATGAATTCCAAGTCTTCAAGGTCACACCAATTTCTTCACTTTCAAAATCTTCAGAAAGTCTTCAGAAATCCAAAGTCTTCAGTCGAAGAACTTCATTTTTAGGGGTCGACTTTCTCTGTAAATATCAAACTCCTCATAGACTTATAGACCTAGGTACACTCACAAACGCATCAGTCCCTTAACCTATAAGTCTTCAATACACCAAAATCACTAAGGGGCAGATGCACTTACAATCTCCCCCTTTTTGGTGATTGATGACAATATAGGTTAAGTTCTCAACGGGGATAAACATATGAAGTGTAAATACTGATATTGAGGAATTTGATTGCAAGATATAGAAGAACTCCCCCTGAAGATGTGCATAGTGAGGAATTTGGTTTTGAAGCAATGCACACTTGAAGAGTATAATCATGGAGATCTCCCCCTATATCTTGTAATTCATACACGCATTTGACATATAATATGAAGAATTTGAAATGCATGATGAAATATGGTGACTGATGTAATTCAGCATGCGTGCATTGACATTAATGAGGAATAAGCATGCAGAAGAACTCAGCAAAAGTGTTAGGTCACCATAGAGTATAAGTTCACAACTCGATCCAGCAAAGTCATAAAAACCGAGAGTTGTAACTTAGCAAAAAACGCCCATGTAAGATAGACCCGCTTGAAGACTAACTCAAACTTCTCCCCCTTTGTCATGGAATGACCAAAAGGGTTGAAAATGAGGACTAATTCCCTTGAAGAATATCATGATGATGGAGGAGCGCCAGTGTTGTTGGGGTCGTGTGTTGTTCTAGGGCCTGCCGCAGTGTCGTCCAAGTCTTCATACTCGTCCATGTCGCGTGATGAAGAATATGAACTGGCTACCAAGGAAGGAACCTTGACTTTCTTGTATTTCTTCGGTGGAGGAGCAGACCAGTCAAAATCTTCCTTGAAGCCCATTTGCTTCAGATCTTCTTCACCATAGAGATGTGACAGAATGGCCCAGGTGAGATCGAAGACTTCATGGAGGTAGTAATGGTTTTTCTTCACTGCATTATGTGTAGCAGTCATGTTTTGAAGAATAGAACCAAACTGATGCTTAACCCATTTGTGGTTTCAATCCACCTTCTGGTGAAGACTAAGAAGCAGCTCACGGTCAGTCATCACACAAGGAGCAGTGGCTTGAGGATTTGGCTTGGATGCATTGGCAGCAGAATCATGAGTCTCAGAGTCATCATTGGTGGAATAAGATGCAGCTTTGCGAAACTGACCATCCAATGGATGAGTGCCTTCATCAATAACAGCTGGTGCCTTGCCCTTCTCATCAGCTGAGGAATATGTCCGCTTGAGGACTTCAATCGGTGGCAAGTAGCTGAGGTGATTCTGAAAATCAGCTTTGTAGTTGAGTGAAGACCTTGTTCCGAGGAATCTCATAATCCAAAGTGCAACATTTGCCAGAGTCCTTATGAAGAAATCATGATAATTGTCGGCGTTCTAGGAACGGGGGTCCCCAGACTTGCCTGCCTGCGGCCTGCGGCGTGGCTCAAAGAGCGGCCCAGCACGGCCCACCTTCATCAACACAAGCTCAAGACCCTCGCGAGGGGCCAAGCCTCGCGGGGCGGACGACAAGAAGCTTCCTCAGGCATGGCATCATCAGGCTGGCTCGCGAGGAGGCGGAGAGTTCAAAGCGGGGTACCTCGCGAGGTGCCCATGACGCAATCCATGACGGCCAAGGGCGCCAGTCGAGCGCCAGCCCATGCAGTGTCCTCCTTTCCTCTTTGGTGCAAAGGGAGCAAGCGCAGGCGAGAGCATCAAACAAAGGCATCCATTTCGGTGCAACAAGACCAAGACCAGTCCAACGGCAGGATGGAGGTCACCGTGGAGCCCAAGCTGGCGTCACCACCAGAGCCTTTGACAGGCGAGGACCAACTTTAGTCAGAATAAGTGTACCCGCAGTTCCCCTTCAAAATGGCCAATTGTTGGCGCCCTTCCCGCTCAATATTTGGGAAGAGGCCCAGGGCCTTTGCCTATAAATAGGACTAGCCACCCACAGGGTAGAGGGAGATGGATCAGCGTCTAGAGAGTAACCAGAGAGAGAAAGAGAGGCGACTGAACTCCTCCTAGTAGTTCATCACACCAGCCAAGAACAGACCCTCGCAAGGCTGTTCTTCCTTGTATTGTTCATCATCAGCCCAAGAGGCAATCCACCACGCCACACACTAGAGTAGGGTATTACACCACAATGGTGGCCTGAACCAGTATAAACCCTGTGTCTCTTGTGCTGATTTGTTCGTAGTTTAGATCCCAGCGATTCTTCGAGGAACAGGTAGGCAGAGGGTGTAATCCCCGCGCGCACCCCAAAGTTCGAACCTCAAGGGTCTGCTGGAACCCGAAATCCGACATTTGGCGCGCCAGGTAGGGGTGCGCCGGAATTTGTCTTCCGTCGCCCTGCTCTTCTCCGACCATCGCATTCATGTCTGATGATCGCCGGGCTGCTCTCGCCGCTCGAGTCGCCCAGACAGCTCCCATCGGCAGACGCCCTCATCGTTCCCCGTCGCCCGCCGTCGACACCGCCACCGGCTCAGCGAGGAACGAGCAGCGGGTCTCGCCCCTACGTCCTCCCGTAGACTCTCGGGGGAAGCCGCGCGACCTCGCCCATCACGCCACGCCGGCCTCTCGAGCCGTCGCGACCCTCCTGGGCGGCTCGCAGGCGCCGCCCTCCAGTCACCATGTCAATCCGTTCATCCGCCGGGTCGGCGCCGCCTCCACGCGACAGGGGGCTCCCCTGGGCAGGTCGGAGCCACATGCCCGGCTAGCCTTCAGCTCGGAGGACCATCCCTCCAACTCTGCTGGCTCGGGTGCGCTCCCCATGCTGTGCACCCCCACCATCTGCCAGGTGGCTGTCACCAGGACCCTCATCGACGGTGGCGCGGGCCTCAACGTGCTCTCAGTCGAGACCTTCAACCTCCCCCGCATACCCCGGGAGCGGCTGTGGCCCAGCCGGTCCTTCATGGGCGTCGGGGGCGGGTCTTCCAACTCCTTGGGGCAGATCCGGCTCCCTGTAACTTTCGGCACCTACGACAACTCCCGCACGGAGCTGGTTGACTTCGACATCGCCCTCATCGGCCTCCCCTACAAAGCCATCCTCGGCTATCCAGCACTGGCCTAGTTCATGGCCGCGACTCACCAGGCATACAACCTTATGAAGATGCCCGGGAGTAGCGGAGTCCTCACTATGCCTGGGGATGCCGAGGATGCGCTGCGAGCGCTTAAGCTCGCCTTCAAGACGGTGGCGGCGGCGCAGCCCGCCGACGCGGGGGCCCCCGAGCCCAAGGGGGCTGCTCCAGCCAAGAAGAAACAGTTGTTCACCCAAGACAAGGCAGAGACCAAGCAGATACCCGTCGACGAGGACGGGTCCACTAGCGCCACTTTCACCATAGGCGCCCACCTTGGGCCCGAGCAGGAGGAAGCCCAGGTCAAGTTCCTACGTGCAAACAAGAAGGTGTTTGCTTGGGAGCCCGATCAGTTGGCAAGGATCCCATGGGGCGTGATCGAGCACCACCTCAATGTGTGCCCCAACGTGCGCCCCGTGAAGCAGAAAGCAAGGCGGCAGTCCACTGAAAAGCAGGCCTTCATCATTCAGGAGACCCGCAAGCTAGAACCCACGGGGGTCATCCGCGAGGTCCGATATCCAGATTGGTTGGCCAACCCTGTGGTTGTACCGAAGAAGGGAGGGAAGGAACGCATGTGCGTCGACTTCACCAACCTCAACAAAGCATGCCCGCAAGATCTGTTCCCGCTCCCGCGCATTGATCAGATCGTTGATTCCACCGCTGAGTGTGACCTGTTATGCTTCTTGGATGCCTTCTCCGGGTATCACCAGATCAAGATGGCGGTGGAAGACGTAGAGAAGACGGCCTTCCTGACCCCGTGTGGGGTGTACTGCTATACATGCATGCCCTTCGGGCTGCGCAACGCGGGGGCAACCTTTCAGCGGCTCATGCACATCACCCTGGGCCCGCAAGTTGGGAAGAATGTAGAAGCTTACGTCGACAACATTATAGTGAAGTCTCGTGAGGCAAAGACCCTGATACAAGACCTGGAGGAAACCTTTGCAAACCTCAAAGCAGTGAGCCTGCGGCTCAACTCGGAGAAGTGTGTGTTTGGAGTCCCCTCGGGCAAGCTCTTGGGTTTCCTCATGTACCACCGGGGCATCAAGGCCAACCCAGATAAGGTCAAGGCGGTCGAGGACATGAGCCTGCCAAAGACCCTCAGAGAGATGCAGAAGCTCACTGGGCGCGTGACTGCGCTAGGGCGCTTCATCTCCAGGTTAGGGGAGCGAGCGCTGCCTTTCTTCTAGCTGATGAAGAGAAAAGGGCCCTTTGAATGGACTGAAGAGGCCGACAAGGCGTTCCAAGATCTCAAGAGATACCTAACCAGCCCTCCGGTGATGGTGGCCCCACGCCCTCAAGAGCCCTTGGTACTCTACCTTGCCGCCACTCCTTACTCCGCCAGCGCGGCCCTGGTGGCGGTTAGGGAGGAGCATCGGACCAAGGCCACAGCAGCTACCCGTGCCAAGGCAAAGCAGGACCAAGAAGGGCTCGCAAAGATTACTACTACAACTGAGGCAGATCAGCCGCCACAGGGGAATGCGCCGGGAGCGGGAGAGGCCCTTCCCCCAAGCAACCAGCTTACAGAGGCCCCATCGCCTCAGCAAGCGCCATGGTCTCCAGAGGGCGCCGCTAGTACCGAGGCTCCAAGCCTCATCGAGCACCCGGTGTACTTCGTCAGCACGGTGTTGCGGGACGCAAGGGCACGGTACCCCATGCCACAGAAGCTCCTCCTCGTGCTGCTGGTGGCCTCGCGCAATCTGCGACACTACTTCCAGGGTCACCCGATCAAGGTTGTCTCAGCATACCCCTTGGAAAGGGTGCTCAGGAGCCCTAACTCGGCCGGAAGGGTCGCCGAGTGGAACATTGAACTGCAAGCGTTTCAGCTCGAATTCAGCATGACCAGGGTCATCAAGGGTGCCGCACTAGCAGATTTCATGGCGGAATGGACGGAAGCCCCGGACCTCAAGACCGGCGAGGACCGATCCCTCTCCCCGGGGAGCGAGGCGCCAGAAGGCTGGGTCATGTACTTTGATGGGGCGTTCTCCAGGCATGGCGCTGGGGCTGGTGTAGTGCTCATATCTCCCACTCAGGACAAGTTGTACTACGCCGTGCAGCTCTGCTTCCAGCAGGGTGAAAAGGTCTCCAACAATATAGCGGAATATGAGGGACTGATAGCGGGGTTGAAGGCTGCCGCTACCCTGGGAGTGAAGCGCCTTACTATCAAGGGCGATTCACAGCTCCTCGTCAACTTCTCCAACAAGGTATACGAGCCACGAGATGAGCACATGGAGGCCTATCTTGCGGAGGTCCGCGGGATGGAAAAGCAGTTCTGGGGGTTGGAACTACAGCACGTACCCCGCGGCACCAACCAAGAGGCCGACGACATCGCCGAACGAGCATCCAGGCGGCTACCTCAGGAGCCTGGCGTCTTCGAGGAGCGGCTCTTCAAGCCCTCTGCCATGCCATTGCTATCAAACGCGACGCAGCCTCGGGAGGAGCTCCCCCAGCCACCTGCATCGGGAGCCCCGGCTTGTGGCCCGGCCTCAGGAGTGCGCCTACTCCTGACAATGGAACCTCAGGAGGGGTGCTGGATCATAGAGCTCCGGAGTTACTTAACGCAAGGGACCCTGCCGGAGAAGGAAGAGGAAGTGGAGCGTGTGGCGCGGCAAGCTACGGTGTACTGCATCAGGGATGGGGAACTCTATCGGAGGCGACCAAATGATGTGTCCCTACGCTGCATCTCCAGGGAGCAAGGGAAAGAGCTGCTGGCGGATATACATGGTGGAGACTGTGGGCACCACTCGTCATCACGAACCCTCATGGGAAAGGCATTCCGCAGCGGCTTCTATTGGCCAACTACGCTCAGTGACGCCGTCAAGCTGGTAAAGGCTTGCGAAGCCTATCAATTCCATGCAAAACAGATCCATCAGCCGGCGGGAGGTCTGCAGACCATACCCCTCACGTGGCCCTTCGTAGTCTGGGGGCTTGATATCCTGGGCCCATTTCCTCGGGCGCCAGGGGGCTACCGCTACCTCTACGTCGCCGTGGACAAGTTCACCAAGTGGGCCGAGGTGGAAGCCGTCTGCACCATCCCCGCGGGTTCAGTGGTCAAGTTCATCATGGGCATCGTGAGCCGGTTCGGGGTACCGAACCGCATCATCACCGACAACGGTTCGCAATTCACCAGTAACCTCTTCAAAACATAATGTGCTAACCTTGGAATGCAGATATGCTACGCTTCAGTGGCGCACCCCCGAAGCAACGGCCAGGCCAAGCGGGCCAACGCGGAGGTCCTGAGGGGCCTCAAGACCAGAACGTTCAAGAAGAAGCTAGAAGCCTGCGGCAGAGGCTGGCACGACAAGCTTCAGTCCGTGTTGTGGTCCATCCGCACGACCGCAACCAAGCCAACTGGAGAGACCCCGTTCTTCTTGGTCTACGGAGCCGAGGCGGTCCTCCCTCACGAGGTCAAACGTCATTCCGCATGGGTCCTAGCGTTCGACGAAGCGCAGCAGGTTGCCATGCGAGGGATGGACCTCGTGCTGGGGGAGGAGCGTCGCCGAGAAGCCGCGTTGCGAGCGGCGAGGTATCAACAAGTGCTGCGGCGATACCACTGCCGCAACATCCGCCCCAGGACTCTTGAGGTAGGGGACCTCGTGCTCAGGCGGGTTCTCTCCAGGGAGGGACTGCATAAGCTCTCTCCCATGTGGGAGGGCCCGTTCAAGGTTGTTCATGTTTCCAGGCCTGGCTCCGCGTGCCTCGAGACTCGGGAGGGGGTGCCAGTCCAGAATGCATGGAACATCCAGCACCTTCGGAGGTTTTACCCCTGAAAAAGGCCCGGAGCCTGTGAAGAAGGCGAATGCCTGCGAAGACCATCTTTTTGGAAAAGGCCCAGAGCCTGTGAAGAAGGCGAATGCCTGTGAAGATCATCTTTTTGGAAAAGGCCCAGAGCCTGTGAAGAAGGCTAATGCCTGTGAAGATCATCTTTTTGGAAAAGGCCCAGAGCCTGTGAAGAAGGTGAATGCCTGTGAAGATCATATTTTTGGAAAAGGCCCAGAGCCTGTGAAGAAGGCGAATGCCTGTGAAGATCATCTTTTTGGAAAAGGCCCAGAGCCTGTGAAGAAGGCGAATGCCTCTGAAGATCATCTTTTTGGAAAAGGCCCAAAGCCTGTGAAGAAGGCGAACGCCTGTGAAGTTGTCGCGTTTTGGAAAAGGCCCGGAGCCTGAGAAGAGGGCCAATGCCCGTGAAGCTTGCATCCCCGAAGAAAGGCCCGGAGCCTGAGAAGAGGGCCAATGCCCGTGAAGCTTGCCTCCCCGAAGAAAGGCCCGGAGCCTGTGAAGAAGGCCCGATGCCTGTGAAGCTCGCCGCCTCATGACACTCTCACGTAATAATGAGTGGGGTTGTACACGCCCCAGAGTCTCAGGGGTGCCGTCCTCAGGCCCTGGGGCTCCCTCCCACGCCCAGTGGCAGCACTTAGCTCCGCGCTGGTGAGAAGACGTCGAACACTAGACTAGGTGCCGGATGCGGCTTTTTCATTTGCTTTCTGCAGTTGGAAAGTTCGTTTCTTATTTGGAGTTTTATCGAAACTATCGCCGCGTTTTGACTTGCGATTCTCCGACTTTTTCTCTCTCCTTCCTCGATTTCTCTTGCGCAAGGGCTCGCGAGGTGGAAGCCCCGGGAGCCCTCGCGAGTGTTTTCGTCCCAATCGCTCAAGGTCTCATGGCCCGGGTCCGCTACAGGAGCGCCCCTCCAGTCCATGCCTCATGGGCACCGTGACTCGAATACGGGGCCTGAGTCGATTGCCCCACGGCTGAGGCTGGGAATTACTTATGCGCTGGCATGCGACAGAAAGGAACAGTACCGAAACAGCAGAAACAGTACAATAATTGACGATAATAACCTAAACGCGCCCTCACGGGGCCCCACACTACTGTCTTCTTTTTGTTGCGCAGGAGAAAAGAAAGGAAATAACAAAGTAGGCGAAGCTTGACGCACGCCGGCCCTCGAGGAAGACTCGAGCCGCCACTGGAGTGTAGAGTGCACCGTCGGCTCAGACCTTGCGCGCGGGCAAACGTCTGCCAGCCGCGGGTCAAGGCCAGGCTCCCGGCGGCGGAGACCTCCAGCGAAGCCCATGAGGCCCGGCTGCAGCAGCCATCTACCTGGAGCCAGAGGCCGCCCAAGGCGCCGGCTGGGAGGGCACCAAGGAGGAAGCGGGGGAGCTGAAGCCGGGCACTGGTTGGCTCGGCCGCCCACACAATGAACTCCGGTAGCACCTCTGCAGTATAGAGGCGCGGCCTCGGAGGTCGCACCACCGAAGCACGCTCCCCGACCATGGCTAGTCGCTCATCACCGCGCAGAGAGCCGCCTCCGCGACCGCGGGGGGACACCATGGAGGCCGCAGGATGCTTGCGAGGGCGGCCTCGACCACGCTTGGGCGGGGGAGGGTAGACTCGACCTGGCGAGCCTTCCCTTTCTCTGCGGCCGAGAACTTCCTTGGCGGAGCCATACGGGAGGAGGAGAAGCAAGAGGGGATAGACCGGAAGGGCGCACACCGTTCCGTATTTATAGCTGGCGAAGGCCAACCGTCGACCACCATGATCGCAGGTAATCATGACCCGCTTTGCATGCAGGGACTAGTCGCATCCGTGCAGTTGCCGAGGCGACGTGGGGAAGCGGTGCCGCCCACGTCCAATCAACCGCCACGCGGCGCCCAAGGCCGCAGGCTGTTAGGGCCCGTGACGCTTCGCACTTGCCCCTTCGCCTCTCTGCTCGGCCAAGTCCGTGCGCACCGTGGGCCCGGGGGCTGCTGTCGGCGTTCTGGGAACTGGGGTCCCCAGACTTGCCTGCCTGCGGCCTGCGGCGTGGCTCAAAGAGCGGCCCAGCACGGCCCACCTTCATCAACACAAGCTCCAGACCCTCGCGAGGGGCCAAGCCTCGCGGGGCGGATGACAAGGAGCTTCCTCAGGCATGGCCTCATCAGGCTGGCTCGCGAGGAGGCGGAGAGTTCAAGGCGGGGTACCTCGCGAGGTGCCCATGACGCAAGCCATGACTACCAAGGGCGCCAGTCGGGCGCCAGCCCACGCAGTGTCCTCCTTTCCTCTTTGGTGCAAAGGGAGCAAGCGCAGGCGAGAGCATCAAGCAAAGGCATCCATTTCGGTGCAACAAGACCAAGACCAGTCCAACGGCAGGATGGAGGTCACCGTGGAGCCCAAGCCGGCGTCACCACCAGAGCCTTTGACAGGCGAGGGCCAACTTTAGTCAGGATAAGTGTACCCGTTATTCCCCTTCAAAATGGCCAATTGTTGGCGCCCTTCCCGCTCAATATTTGGGAAGAGGCCCAGGGCCTTTGCCTATAAATAGGACTAGCCACCCACAGGGTAGAGGGAGCTGGATCAGCGTCTAGAGAGTAACCAGAGAGAGAAAGAGAGGCGACTGAACTCCTCCTAGTAGTTCATCACACCAGCCAAGAACAGACCCTCGCAAGGCTGTTCTTCCTTGTATTGTTCATCATTAGCCCAAGAGGCAATCCACCACGCCACACACTAGAGTAGGGTATTACACCACAATGGTGGCCTGAACCAGTATAAACCCTGTGTCTCTTGTGTTGATCTGTTCATAGTTTAGATCCCAACGATTCTTCAAGGAGCAGGTAGGCAGAGGGTGTAATCCCCGCGCGCACCCCAAAGTTCGAACCTCAAGGGTCTGCCGGAACCCGAAATCCGACAATAATTGACAAGGATGCCATGCATGATGTTGAATAGCAGATTCTTCATGATGCCAACAATTTCCTCATCAGATGAATCGTGACCTTTGATAGGACTCAAAGTCTTCGTCAGAATGCGATAGACTGTCCTTGGCACATACAACAATTCCTTCACGAGGAATTTGGTCCTTGGGGCTTGACCGGGCTTCAGAGGCTTCATTAGCACTTGCATGTAACGAGCAGTGAGTTCAGTTTCTTGGTACAGACAACGAGCACCTTCAGGTGGAGGACTGATTGACAGGGCATGAAGTAATTCAGAGGCCAGTGCTTTGTAATGAGTATTTTCGGTCATCCAGTCCAACACCCAAGTGTTGATATCATTAGCATCACCTTTGATGTGCAGCGTTGCGTAGAACTGAAGAATAAGCTCTTCATTCCAATCAACAATGTCAGAGCAAAAGTTGAGCAGTCCTGCATCATGAAGCACATTGAGGACTTGAGAGAAGCAAGGCATTGATTCCATGTCCACGTGAGGAATATGCTCGTGGTCGAAGACTTTGTCTTTGTTGAATAGTAGTGAAGAATAGAAGGTTGCTTGGTTGGCAGTCCAGAAGCGCTTCCTTCTAAGATGAGCAGAGTCATATGGGTTGAATTCAGTGAAGAAAACATGCTCGCCAAAGAAATCATCAGCCTTGAATTTCTGCATCTTCGAGAAAGGATCCTTTGGCTTGGGCTGAGGAGTATCAGTCAATTGCATCACCACCTCAGGAATCACAATCTCAGGATCCACAGGCTGAGAAATTTCAAGCTCTTCTTCAGCTGCAGCCTGGGTCTTCAATTCTTCATTAACATTTTCATTAGCACTAGTGCCTGGAATTTCTTCATGGACAGATGGGGCTCTATGATGTTCTTCAGATCCCATTTGTACTTCAGTAGCAACAGGGGACTGAGGAATTGATTGAAGTGGGGTGAACAGTGGAGAGTTGGGGTGCTGACTTTCCCAAAAGTCATCATTCAGCACGGGTGTGGTACAACCAATGTCTACATCTTCATCTTCCATTTATTCAATGCCGGCCTCTTCAGCAGTAAACTGAGGCATAGGCGAGGAGACAACTGGTGTTGAAGGGATTGCATCCACTTCAATTTCTTCATCCAACTGCTCTGATGAAGTAGTAGAAGGAATTTCTTCATCTGATTCACTTGGAATCACATAATCTTCATCAAAAGGAACAAGGTCCTTTGATGGCATGAAAGAGACAGGAACGGCATCAATTGGGTTGTCAATTGAGCTTTTCAAAGGCTTCACCTTCTTCGGAGCTGAAGAATCTGATGAAGTTGGTGCCTTCCTTTTCTTCACAGCTGCACGCTCTGCAGCCTTAGTCTTCTTCACATCTGATGTAGATGGAAGGATTGGAGTTTGCGTTGGTGCAGGAGGAGCAGAGGAATTTGGTTCATTTTCTTCAGGGACAACTGATGTAGTTGCCCTGACCTCTTCATTTTCTTCAGGTGCACCACTAGTGGATGCCCTGGCAATTTCTTAAGTGGCTAGAATGCAGTCATCAGCCCTGGTACTTTCATTTTCTTCAGCAGCCTGATTGTCATCGGTGGTGCTTGCATGTTCTTCAGTAGGCTGTGCAGATGCTACAGCCTGAGGATTTTCTTGTTGCGTTGGAGCTACAACATTTGAAGTGAATTTATCAGTAATCTTGACAAATCTGACTTTGGCTCCAAGCCAATCAGCATAGTAGTGATCAAATTCATCACTCAGTTGCTTGACCTTAGCTTGTAAGGCAACGAGTTGTTCAGGGGAAAGATTGAGGACGTTGTCCTTTAGGTGTCACTGCTTCTTGTACTGCGCTTTCTTCACCCTTCTTCCTTCTTCAAATTTCCATTTTTCTTCTTCAATGAAGGCAGTCAAAACATGACTTTGACCAGGAGTGAGGTTCATCTCTAGCAAAGGCGTGTTTGGGTCCTTGTGCCATAGATCAATGAAATCTAGGATCAACTTCGGATCCAGTAGCATCGGCACATTGCTGCCTTTGGCTCTAGCGGCCCTAGCCTGCCTGTCTCTGATGATTTCGGCAAGTTCTTAATCATCAGCTTCGTCATCATCAGATGGCACTTGAAAGGCGACATGCTTCTTGTGAGGACTTGGTCGAGAACCTCGTCCAGCAGTTGCCTTTTTCTTCGGCAGAGAGGGGCCAGTTGAGGAATTTGGTGCAGCTGAGGAACTCACAGAAGCTCCTGAGGCAATTGAGATGCTTGTAGTCCTTTGGCACGTGGCGAGATGCACAGGTGCAGAGGATTTAGCTGGAGCAACTGAGGACTTTGATGGAGGAGGATCAGATTGAGGATCTGGCCATGAGGGCTTTGAAGAATCTGGCCGTGAGGGATTTGAAGAATCTGGCCGTGAGGGCTTTGTTGAGGAACTTGGCCGTGAGGGCATTGAGGGAAAAGCACTTGGCTTGTGAGCATACTTCTTAGGCATGGCCTTCTTCGGCTTGCTTGTAGAGGCCTCAGCAGCGATAGCAGTAGCAGCAGAGTCTTCATTAAATTTCCTCACTACTTCTTTTGCCAGTTTGGCCAGTTTGGCCTGGCGCTTGGCCCATTCATCAGGACAGTCCTCACCGCACTTGAGGCTGGTGGGATCTGCCAATTGGCCAGGTGCCCACAGAGGTCTTGGGCATGGAGGGTTGGGAGCGAATTTCTTCATATACTTGGGAGTAACATATCTGTACTCCCTCCATTCCCGTGCCCATCTCCTCTCAATCTTTTGAATGCGCACCTCGCGTTGATTTTTATCTTCCTCATGGGGTGTGCAGTATCTAGCATAAATATCATCAGGGATCTCAAATGCTGTGTTGACCTCAGGCCTCTTTCCACCCTTCTGTGGCTTCTTACCATCAGCCATTTTCTTCAGCTGAGGAATATGAACAACTGAAGGTTCTGAAGAGGTGTGCAATTTTTCTTCGAGGAACGCTGCAAATGAGTTAAGTTGATGAGAACCTAGTGATTCAGCAATGGACATGTGTACCTGTGAACAGAGTATAGTTGCAAGGAATTTGGAGAGGTCATATGCGTTCTCAAAAGGTTTTTCAAAAAGAATAAGTTTGAGGAATTTGACCAGATGAGTCTTGAAGAATTTCACTAAGCATTCTTTGTCTTAGGTTCCAGAGTTGTATAGATCGAAGATCCACACAATTGAGGAATCTTGAAGAAAAATTATTGCTTAGAGAAACGAATTAAGAGCAGATGATATGTGAGGTGTTCAGTGTATTTGAAGAATAAACACCTTTGAAGATTTTTTAGGAAAACATTTGAATCAAAGAGGGCAGTTAAAGTAACTTTTAATTACCCATGATGAAGAACACGATGAGCTGGGAAGTGTAGATGTGAAGTTTGTCAGTTCAGATCTTCCACTCCCTAACTCAGCAGAGGAAGATAGCTATGGCGGCGGCGGAGTGAAGAAATCCGCAGCCGGCGCGAGTACGACGGTGATGAGGTCGAGGCAGTGAAGCTCTTCCTCACCAACTACGATGAAGTAGCGGCAGCACTAGGGTTTGAGAAGCTCGAGCGGGAGTGAGAACGAGCAGAGTAAAAATGAAGTGAGGAAGGGAAGGGGGTATTTATAGTCGGAGTGAAAGACTGTACGCCCGAGGAAATCGAACGAATGTGGCCCTTCTCATTCTATTGACATGTGTCACCCACGTACTGAGAGGTGGCGATCGTGTGAGATCGTGGGTGAATAGAAAAGTATTATCGTGGGATGCAGAACTGATTAAGCGGCAAAGCCGAAAATTTAGATAAGATAAGTTAAAAGTTTCTTTCGCAAATTCTTCAGCTGACAAGGACACAGTGAAGATTTTGAACGAGTTTCAAATATAACGCACATGAAGAATTTGTGAATAGACTGGGTTGAGTTTAGCATAGAGGGGGAAGGGTCCGATCACATTCACCTAGCAGAAAAAAATCAACTTGAAGAATTAGCAATAAGTGAATGCTGTAGAGGACATAAACTCATATATATATATATATATATATATATATACATATATATATATATTCAAATGAAGAACAACGACGGAAAGAGTGAAGATAATGCAAAGTTGAAGAATTTGAAAAACTGAGGAATTTCAAAAACGAAGAAAAACTCAAATTGAAGATTTTCAACTTTGGTTGGTGGCGTAACCCACCGTATAAGAAAGCTGATTTCAGACACCGCGTACAGTTGTCGTAGGGCTCTGAGAATCAATTTCTTCATTAATTTCTTCACACTTAGAGGGTTAGTCTTCATTGATTGAAGAAAAACATTACTTTGTGTGTTGCACATCTAAGTCATCAATTTTGCATAAGAGTTAGGATGTGTGTCCTTTTCAGAGAACATTCGAAGATTCTAGGATATTTAGCTCACACTGCAACTTGCTAAATCTCTTCTCATCCAAGGGCTTAGTGAAGATATCGGCCAGCTAGTCTTCAGTGCTTGCGTGGTCGATGGAGATGTCGCCCTTCAACACATGATCACGAAGAAAATGATGACGAATCTGGATGTGCTTTGTCTTCGAGTGCTGAACTGGGTTATGAGCAATCTTGATAGCGCTTTCATTGTCGCAGTAGAGAGGCACATTCTTCACGTTGATGCCATAGTCCTTGAGTGTTTGCTTCATCCATAGTAATTGAGCACAACATGATCCAGCAGCAATGTACTCAACTTCTGTAGTAGATAGTGATACGCAGTTCTGTTTCTTCGAGGACCAACAGACCAAAGATCGTCCGAGGAAATGGCATGTGCCAGATGTTGACTTGCGGTCCACCCGATCACCAACATAGTCGGAGTCTGAATATCCAATGAGATCAAAGGAAGAACCCTTGGGATACCATAATCCAAGTGTTGGTGTGTGAGCTAGATATCGAAGAATATGCTTCACAGCCTTATGGTGTGATTCCTTCGGTGTAGCTTGAAATCGGGCACACATGCAAACAGTAAGCATAATATCCGGCGTAGATGCACATAGGTACAATAAAGAGCCAATCATGGAACGGTATACCTTTTGATCGAAGTCTTAACCATTTTCATCAGTGCATAGATGGCCATTTGTGGGCATTAGAATTTTGACCCCTTTGCAATCTTGCATGACGAATTTCCTCAATACATCTTTGAGGTATTTCTCCTGAGATATGAATATGCCATTGCGCTGTTGATGAATTTGAAGACCTAAAAAGAATTTCAATTCTCCCATCATATACATTTGATATTCTTCACTCATCATATAGGCAAATTCATCATTGTAATGTTGGTCAGTACAGCCAAAAATGATATCATCAACATAAATTTGGCACACAAACAATTCACCATCATAAGATTTAGTGAAAAGAGTTGGGTCGAGTGAACCGGGTTTGAAGCCTTCCTTCATGAGGAATTCCTTCAAAGTATCATACCATGCCTAAGGGGCCTGCTTGAGGCCATACAAGGCCTTATTGAGTCTGAAGACTTTGTCAGGATGCTTTGGATCTTCAAAACCTGGGGGTTGAACAACATATACTTCTTCCTCAAGCTTACCATTGAGGAATGCACTTTTCACATCCATTTTTTGTAAGATGATATCACGATGGTTAGCATAAGCAAGTAATATGTGAATAGCCTCAAGTCTAGCAACAGGTGCAAAAGTTTCATTGAAATCAATTCCTTCAACCTGTGTGTAGCCTTGAGCTACAAGCCGTGCCTTATTCCTCACCACAAGGCCATTTTAATCTTGCTTGTTGCGGTAGATCCACTTTGTGCCAATGATATTGCTCTTGCGAGGATCTGGACGTTTGACCAGCTCCCAGATGTTGTTGAGCTCGAACTGATGTAATTCTTCTTGCATAGCTTGAATCCACTCAGGCTCCATAAATGCTTCATCTACCTTAGTGGGCTCTGTGATAGAGACAAAAGCAAAGTGCCCACAAAAGTTAGACAAATGTGAAGCTTTTGAGCGTGTGAGAGGACCTGTTGCTTCAATGTCATTGATGATTCTCTCAATTTGCACTTTGTTTGCAACGCGAGGATCAGCGGGTTGTCGTCGAGGAATTTGATCCGCATTTTCTTCAGGACCATTTTCCTCAGCACCATTTTCTTTAGGTGCACCAGCTTGACGTTCTTCACATTCTAGAATGAATTCTTCAGCAGATTCTTTGATAGGAATGACATCCTTAGTAGCCTTGAACTTGATAGATTCCTCAGGTGCTGGTTCATCTATCACAGAAGGTAGGTGCTCTCTTTGCGAGCCATTAGTTTCATCGAACCGCACATCTACAGTTTCAACAACTTTGTGAAGAACGTTGTGAAAGACACTGTAGGTGTGCGAGTCCTTTCCGTAACCAAGCATAAAACCCTCATGTGCTTTCGGTGCGAATTTAGAATTGTGATGAGGATCTCTAATCCAACATTTAGCACCGAAGACTTTGAAATAACTCACATTAGGCTTTTTCAGTGGGGAGTTCATAAGCGGTCTTCTTGAAGAATTTGTGAAGATATACTCTGTTGATGATGTGACATGCAATATCAATTGCCTCAATCCAGAAGCGAAGAGGCGTCTTGTATTCATCAATCATAGTGCGAGCCATCTAAACAAGAGTTCTGTTCTTGCACTCCACGACGCCATTCTGCTGAGGAGTATAAGGAGCAGATAACTCATGAGTAATACCAAGTTCATCAAGATAGTCATCAAGACCGGAATTCTTGAACTCAGTCCAATTGTCACTTCTGATGTGCTTGATCTTCACACCAAAGTTGGTTGAAGCCCTTGAGGAAAATCATTTGAAGACTTCCTGCACCTCATGTTTGTAAGTGACAATGTGCACCCATGTGTAACGAGAATAATCATCAACAATCACAAAGCCATATAGAGATGCATCATTTGTAACTGCAGAATAATGATTAGGACCAAAGAGATACATGTGAAGCAATTCAAATGGTCGAGTGGTAGTCATGATAGTCTTTGTTGGATGTTTGGCCTTTGTCATGTTTCCAGCTTCATAGGCTTCGCATAAGTGATCCTTGAGGAATTTGACATTCTCAATGCCAATGACATGCTTCTTCTTCGCGAGCGTGTGCAAATTCCTCATGCCAGCATGACCAAGTCGTCGATGCCATAGCCAGCCTTTTGAAGCTTTTGCAAGTAGGCATACGACCGGTTGTGGTCCTGTAGAGAAATCAACAATGTACAAGTCTCCTCTCCTAAATCCTTAGAAGACTTTGGAATTGTCGGCTTTCATGATCACAACACAATGATATTTTCCAAAGACAACAACCATATCGACATCACAAAGCATTGAGACAGACATGTGAAGGAAATATGCCCTAGAGGCAATAATAAAGTTATTATTTATTTCCTTATTTCATGATAAATATTTATTATTCATGCTAGAATTGTATTAACCGGAAACATAATACATGTGTGAATATATAGACAAACATAACGTCACTAGTATGCCTCTACTTGACTAGCTCATTAATCAAAGATGGTTATGTTTTCTAACCATAGACATGTGTTGTCATTTGATTAATGGGATCACATCATTAGAAGAATGATGTGATTGACTTGACCCATTCCGTTAGCTTAGCACTTGATCGTTCAGTATGTTGCTATTGCTTTCTTCATGACTTATACATGTTCCTATGACTATGAGATTATGCAACTCCCGTTTACCGGAGGAACACTTTGTGTGCTACCAAACGTCACGATGTAACTTGGTGATTATAAAGAAGCTCTACATGTGTCTCCAAAGGTACATGTTGGGTTGGCGTATTTCGAGATTAGGATTTGTCACTCCGATTGTCGGAGAGGTATCTCTGGGCCCTCTCGGTAATGCACATCACTATAAGCCTTGCAAGCAATGTAGCTAATGAGTTAGTTACAGAATGATGCATTACGTAACGAGTAAAGAGACTTGCCGGTAATGAGATTGAACTAGGCATTGGATACCGATGATCGAATCTCGGGCAAGTAACATACCGATGACAAAGGGAACAACGTATGTTGTTATGCGGTTTGACCGATAAAGATCTTCGTAGAATATGTAGGAGCCAATATGAGCATCCAGGTTCCGCTATTGGTTATTGACCGAGAATAGTTCTAGGTCATGTCTACATAGTTCTCGAACCCGTAGGGTCCGCACATTTAACGTTACGATGACAGTTTTATTATGAGTTTATAAGTTTTGATGTACCGAAGGAGTTTGGAGTCCCGGATGAGATCTGGAACATGACGAGGAGTCTCGAAATGGTCGAGACGTAAATATCAATATATTGGATGACTATATTCGGACTTCGGAAAGGTTCCGAGTGATTCGGGTATTTATCGGAGTACCGGAGAGTTACGGGAATTCGCCGGGGAGAAGTATTGGGCCTTATTGGGCCATACGGGAAAGAGAGAGGGGATGCCTAGGGCAGCCCCCCCCCCCAAGTCCTAGTCCGAATTGGACTAGGGGGAGGGGCCGCACCCCCTCCTTCCTTCCCTTTTCTCTTCCCTTTCCTTCTCTCCTACTCCTACTACATGGAAGGGCTCCTAGTTCTACTAGGAAAGGAGGAATCCTACTCCCGGTGGGAGTAGGACTCCCCTAGGGCGCGCCATAGAGAGGGACGGCCCTCCCCCTCCTCCACTCCTTTATATACGGGGGCAGGGGGCACCCTATAGACACACAAGTTGATCTTCATGATCGTTCCTTAGCCGTGTGCGGTGCTCCCCTCCACCATATTCCACCTCGGTCATATCGTTGCGGTGCTTAGGCAAAGCCCTGCGTCGGTAGAACATCATCATCGTCACCACGCCGTCGTGCTGACGGAACTCATCCCCGACACCCTGCTGGATCGGAGTCCGGGGATCGTCATCGAGCTGAATGTGTGCTGAACTCGGAGGTGCCGTACGTTCGGTGCTTGGATCGGTCGGATCATGAAGACGTACGACTACATCAACCGCGTTGTCATAACGCTTCCGCTTACGGTCTACGAGGGTACGTGGACAACACTCTCCCCTCTCGTTGCTATGCATCACCATGATCATGCGTGTGTGTAGGAATTTTTTTGAAATTACTACGTTACCAAACAGTGGTATCAGAGCCAAGTTTTATGTGTTGATGTTATATGCACGAGTATAACACAAGTAGGTTGTGGGCGATATAAGTCATACTGCTTACCAGCATGTCATACTTTGGTTCGGCGGTATTGTTGGATGAAGCGGCCCGGACCGACATTACGCGTACACTTACGCGAGACTGGTTCTACCGACGTGCTTTGCACACCGGTGGCTAGCGGGTGTCAGTTTCTCTAACTTTATATGAACCGAGTGTGGCTACGCCCGGTCCTTGCGAAGGTTAAAACAGCACCAACTTGACAAACTATCGGTGTGGTTTTGATGCGTAGGTAAGAACGGTTCTTGCTAAGCCCGTAGCAGCCACGTAAAACTTCCAACAAACAAAGTAGAGGACGTCTAACTTGTTTTTGCAGGGCATGTTGTGACGTGATATGGTCAAGATGTGATGCTATATTTTATTGTATGAGATGATCATGTTTTGTAACTGAAGTTATCGGCAACTGGCAGGAGCCATATGGTTGTCGCTTTATTGTAAGAAATGCAAACGCCCTGTAATTGCTTCACTTTATCACTAAGCGGCAGCGATAGTCGTAGAAGCAATAGACGGCGTAAACAACAATGATGCTACGATGGAGAACAAGGTGTCGCGCCGGTGACGATGGTGATCATGGAGGTGCTCCGAAGATGGAGATCACAAGCACAAGATGATGATGGCCATATCATATCACTTATACTGATTGCATGTGATGTTTATACTTTATGCATCTTATCTTGCTTTGATTGACGGTAGAATTTTAAGATGATCTCTCACTAATTATCAAGAAGTGTTTTCCCTGAGTATGCACCGTTGTGAAAGTTCTTCGTGTTGAGACACCACATGATGATCGGGTGTGATAGGCTCTACGTTCAAATACAACGGGTGCAAAACAGTTGCGCACGCGGAATACTCAGGTTAAACTTGACGAGCCTAGCATATAACAGATATGGCCTCGGAACACGGAGACCGAAAGGTCGAGCGTGAATCATATAGTAGATATGATCAACATATTGATGTTCACCGTTGAAACTACTCCATCTCACGTGATGATCGGACATGGTGTAGTTGATATGGATCACGTAATCACTTAGAGGATTAGAGAGATGTCTTTCTAAGTGGGAGTTCTTAAGTAATATGATTAATTGAACTTAAATTTATCATGAACTTAGTCCTGGTAGTATTTTGCAAATTATGTTGTAAATCAATAGCTTGCATTGTTGCTTTCATATGTTTATTATGATATGTTCCTAGAGAAAATTGTGTTGAAAGATGTTAGTAGCAATGATGCGGATTGGATCCGTGATCTGAGGTTTATCCTCATTGCTGCACAGAAGAATTATGTCCTTGATGCACCGCTAGGTGACAAACCTATTGCAGGAGCAGATGCAGACGTGATGAACGTTTGGCTAGCTCAATATGATGACTACTTGATAGTTTTGTGCACCATGCTTTATGGCTTAGATTCGGGACTTCAAAGACGTTTTGAACGTCATGGACCATATGAGATGTTCCAGGAGTTGAAGTTAATATTTGAAGGAAATACCCGAGTTGAGAGATATGAAGTCTCCAACAAGTTCTATAGCTAAAAGATGGAGGAGAATCGCTCAACTAGGGAGCATGTGCTCAGATTGTCTGGGTACTATAATCGCTTGAATGAAGTGGGAGTTAATCTTCCAGATAAAATAGTGATTGTTAGAATTCTCTAGTCACCACCACCAAGTTAGTAGAACTTCGTGATGAACTATAATATGCAAGGGATGATGAAAACAATTCCCGAGCTCTTTGTGATGCAAAAATCGGCGAAGGTAGAAATCAAAGAAAAACATCAAAGTGTTGATGGTGGACAAGATCACTAGTTTCAAGAAAAAGGGCAAAGGGAAGAAGGGGAACTTCAAGAAGAACAGCAAGCAAGTAGTCGCTCAAGTGAAGAAGCCCAAGTCTGGACCTAAGCCTAAGACTAAGTGATTCTACTGCAAAGGGACTGGTCACTGGAAGTAGAACTACCCCAAGTATTTGGCAGATAAGAAGGATGGCAAAGTGAACATAGGTATATTTGATATACATGTTATTGATGTGTACTTTACTAGTGTTTATAACAACCCCTTGGTATTTGATACTGGTTCAGTTGCCAAGAGTAGTAACTCGAAACGGGAGTTGCAGAATAAACAGAAAATAGTTGAGAGTGAGGTGACGATGTGTGTTGGAAGTGGTTCCAAGATTGATATGATCATCATCGCACACTCCCTATACTTTCGGGATTAGTGTTGAACCTAAATAAATGTTATTTGGTGTTTGCATTGAGCATGAATGTGATTTGATCATGTTTATTGCAATACGGTTATTCATGTAAGTTAGAGAATAATTGTTATTCTGTTTACATGAATAAAACCTTCTATGGTCATACACCCAATGAAAATGGTTTGTTGGATCTCGATCGTGTGATACACATATTCATAATATTGAAGCCAAAAGATGTAAAGTTAATAATGATAGTGCAACTTATTTATGGCACTGCCGTTTAGTTCATATTGGTGTAAAGCGCATGAAGAAACTCCATGCTGATGGGCTTTTGGAATCACTTGATTATGAATCACTTGATTCTTGCGAACCATGCATCATGGGCAAGATGACTAAGACTCCGTTCTCCGGAACAATGGAGCGAGCAACAGATTTGTTGGAAATAATACATACTGATGTATGAGATCCAATGAGTGTTGATGCTCATGGCAAGTATCGTTATTTTCTGAGCTTCACAGATGATTTGAGCAGATATGTGTATATCTACTTAATGAAGCACAAGTCTGAAACATTTGGAAAGTTCAAAGAATTTCAGAGTGAAGTGGAGAATTATCGTAACAAGAAAATAAAGTTTCTGTGATTTGATCGCGGAGACAAATATTTGAGTTACGAGTTTGGTCTTCAATTCAAACAATGTTGGAATAATTTCACAAACTCATGCCACCTAGAACACCACAGCTTAATGGTGTGTCTGAACGTCATAACCGTACTTTATTGGATATAGTGCAATCTATGATGTATCTTACCGATTTACCACTATCGTTTTGGGGTTATGCATTAGAGACATCTCCATTCACGTTTAAATAGGGCACCATCTAAATCCGTTGAGACGACACCGTATGAACTATGGTTTAGCAGTAAACCTAAGCTGTCGTTTCTTAAAGTTTGGAGTTGCGATGCTTACATGAAAAAGGTTTTCAACTTGATAAGCTCGAACCCAAATCGGAGAAGTGCGTCTTCATAGAATACCCAAAAGGAAACTGTTGGGTACACCTTCTATCACAGATCCGAAGGCAAAACATTCGTTGCTAAGAATGGATCCTTTCTAGAGAAGGAGTTTCTCTCGAAAGAAGTGAGTGGGAGGAAAGTAGAACTTGATGAGGTAATTGTACCTTCTCCCTTATTGGAAAGTAGTTCATCACAGAAATCAGTTCCAGTGATTCCTACACCCATTAGTGAGGAAGTTAATGATGATGATCATGAAACTTCAGATCAAGTTGCTACCAAACCTCGTAGGTCTTCCAGAGTAAGATCCGCACCAGAGTGGTACGGTAATCATGTTCTGGAAGTCATGTTACTAGACCATGATAAACCTACGAACTATGAGGAAGCGATGATGAGCCCAGATTCCACGAAATGGCTCGAGGCCATAAAATCTGAGATATGATCCATGTATGAGAACAAAGTATGGACTTTGATTGACATGCCCGTTGATCGGCAAGCCATAGAAAATAAATGGATCTTCAAGAGGAAGACGGACGTTGATAGTAGTGTTACTATCTACAGAGCTAGATTTGTCGAAAAAGGTTTTTGACAAAGTTCAAGATGTTGACTACGATGAGTTTTTTTTCTCACTCGTATCAATGCTTAAAGTCTGTCCAAATCATGTTAGCAATTGCCACATTTTATTAAATCTGGCAAATGGATGTAAAACTGCATTCCTTAATGGATTTTTTAAAGAAGAGTTGTATATGATGCAACCAGAAGGTTTTGTTAATCCTAAAGGTGCTAACAAAATGTGCAAGCTCAAGCGATCCATTAATGGACTGGTGCAAGCAACTCGGAGTTGGAATATACGCTTTGATGAGTTGATCAAAGCATATGGTTTTATACAGACTTTTGGAAAGGCCTGTATTTACAAGAAAGTGAGTGGGAGCTCTGTAGCATTTCTAATATTATATGTGGATGACATATTGTTGATTGGAAATGATATAGAAATTCTGGATAGCATGAGAGGATACTTGAATAAGAGTTTTTTCAAAGAAAGACCTCGGTAAAGATGCTTACACATTGAGCATCAAGATCTATATTGATAGATCAAAACGCTTGATAAGATTTTTCAATGAGTACATACCTTGATAAATTTTTGAAATAGTTCAAAATGGAACAGTCAAAGAAGGAGTTCTTGCCTGTGTTGCAAGGTGTGAAGTTGAGTAAGACTCAAGACCCGACCATGGCAAAAAATAGAAAGAGAATGAAAAGTCATTCCCTATGCCTCAGTCATAGGTTCTATAAAGTATGCTATGTTGTGAACCAGACATATTGTATACCTTGCTCTGAGTTTTGCAAAGGAATACAATTTTGATCTAAGAGTAGATCACCGGAAATTGGTCAAAATTATCCTTAGTGGAATAAGGATATATTTCTCGATTATGGAGGTGACAAAAAGGTTCGTCGTAAAGGGTTACGTCAATGTAAATTTTGGCACTGGTCTAGATGACTTTAAGTCTTAATCTGGATACATATTGAAAGTGGGAGCAATTAGCTAGAGTAGCTTCGTGCAGAGCATTGTAGACATAGAATATTTGCAAAATACATACGGCTCTGAATGTGACAGACCCGTTGACTAAGCTTCTCTCACGAGCAAAACATGATCACACCTTAGTACTCTTTCGGTGTTAATCACATAGCGATGTGAACTAGATTATTGACTCTAGTAAACCCTTTGGGTGTTGGTCACATGACAATGTGAACTATGGGTGTTAATCATATACATATATGAATATTGCTGTTAAATCACATGGCGATGTGAACTAGATTATTGACTCTAGTGCAAGTGGGAGACTGAAGGAAATATGCCCTAGAGGCAATAATAAAGTTATTATTTATTTCCTTATTTCATGATAAATGTTTGTTATTCATGCTAGAATTGTATTAACCGGAAACATAATACATGTGTGAATATATAGACAAACATAACGTCACTAGTATGCCTCTACTTGACGAGCTCATTAATCAAAGATGGTTATGTTTCCTAACCATAGACATGTGTTGTCATTTGATTAATGGGATCACATCATTAGAAGAATGATCTGATTGACTTGACCCATTCCGTTAACTTAGCACTTGATCATTTAGTATGTTGCTATTGCTTTCTTCATGACTTATACATGTTCCTATGACTATGAGATTATGCAACTCCTGTTTACCGGAGGAACACTTTGTGTGCTACCAAACGTCACAACATAACTGGGTGATTATAAAGGAGCTCTACATGTGTCTCCGAAGGTACATGTTGGGTTGGCGTATTTCGAGATTAGGATTTGTCACTCTGATTGTCGGAGAGGTATCTCTGGGCCCTCTCGATAATGCACATCACTATAAGCCTTGCAAGCAATGTAGCTAATGAGTTAGTTACAGAATGATGCATTACGTAACGAGTAAAGAGACTTGCCGGTGACGAGATTGAACTAGGTATTGGATACCGACGATCGAATCTCGGGCAAGTAACATACCGATGACAAAGGGAACAACGTATGTTGTTATGCGGTTTGACCGATAAAGATCTTCGTAGAATATGTAGGAGCCAATATGAGCATCCAGGTTCCGCTATTGGTTATTGATTGAGAATAGTTCTAGGTCATGTCTACATAGTTCTCGAACCCGTAGGGTCCGCACGCTTAACATTACGATGACAGTTTTATTATGAGTTTATAAGTTTTGATGTGCCAAAGGAGTTCGGAGTCCCGGATGAGATCGGGAACATGACGAGGAGTCTCTAAATGGTCGAGACGTAAAGATTGATATATTGGACGACTATATTCGGACTTCGGAAAGGTTCCGAGTGATTCGGGTATTTATCGGAGTACCGGAGAGTTACGGGAATTCGCCGGGAAGAAGTATTGGGCCTTATTGGGCCATACGGGAAAGAGAGAGGGGCTGCCTAGGGCAGCCCCCCCCCAAGGCCTAGTCCGAATTGTACTAGGGGGAGGGGCCGCACCCCCTCCTTCCTTCCCTTCTCTCTTCCCTTTCCTTCTCTCCTACTCCTACTACAAGGAAGGGCTCCTAGTTCTACTAGGAAAGGGGGAATCCTACTCCTGGTGGGAGTAGGACTCCCCTAGGGCGCGCCATAGAGAGGGCCGGCCCTCCCCCTCCTCCACTCCTTTATATACGGGGGCAGGGGGCACCCCATAGACACACAAGTTGATCTTCGTGATCATTCCTTAGCCGTGTGCGGTGTCCCCCTCCACCATATTCCACCTCGGTCATATTGTTGCGGTGCTTAGGCGAAGCCCTGCATCGGTAGAACATCATCATCGTCACCACGCCGTCGTGCTGACGGAACTCATCCCCGACACCCTGCTGGATCGGAGTCCGGGGATTGTCATCGAGCTGAACGTGTGCTGAACTCGGAGGTGTCGTACGTTCGGTGCTTGGATCGGTCGGATCGTGAAGACGTACGACTACATCAACCGCATTGTCATAACACTTCCGCTTATGGTCTACGAGGGTACGTGGATAACACTCTCCCCTCTCGTTGCTATGCATCACCATGATCTTGCGTGTGCGTAGGAATTTTTTTGAAATTACTACGTTACCCAACAACATGAGGTTGTATCCTAAGGACTCGACAAGCATGACTTTGTCCATGTGTCGATCCTTTGAGATCGCAACCTTACCTAGACCCAATACCTGACTTTTGCCTTTGTCAGCGAAGATGATATGCTTCAGATGCGACGGTGATAAAGGAGCATCCATCAATAGATTCTTGTCACCAGGCATGTGATTTGTACATCCACGAGGACCCACTCATTGGCTTTGGGTTGATCATCCTGCAGATGAATTAGTGCAGCTTACAAACTCATATACTTCATTAGTGAAGAATATGACATCAATATCATCAGATTAATTTCATCAAGCAAAAGATAAAGCAGTATGAGGATGTGAGAAATGAAAGTTCATTTCTTCATGATTAGCCTGCATCCTTTCAGGCATTCTTCAGGTCTCCAGCAAATTCTTCAGACGTTTTAAACACGTCTGGAAACCTGACCCTGCATAGGAGATTAGTTCTTTTTATTCACCACCCACATCTGAAGGAGTGGCAAAGAATTCATCACTCCACGAGCACCATATGAGAAATGTGGCACAGAAGCTACTCCACTTTGTTTCACATAAGATGGGTTAGGATAAGAATATGAATAAGCATAGAAATTCTTCGAGGACTTATGAACATAATGCTTAGAAGAATAATGCTCATATTCATAGCCCTTAGCCCTTCCCTGCGAAACAGAGGGGTTAGCACGATGATTATCATTTGTGGATTTCGATCCTTTTGAGGAATTTGATCCACGTGAGGAATTTGGTCCGTATGACGACTTGGATCCATATGAAGAATTTGGTCCATATGAAGAATTTGATCTAGAGTTTCTATTCTTCACAGGTGGTGTCATGAGGACATTCACCTGAAGACTTTCATGGCAACTTTTGGGAACCCAGATTTTCTTCATAGGGGAACCGTTCCTGCAGTTAGTACCAACATATCTAGCAAATACTTCACCATTCTGATTTTTGAACAGTTTATAGTTGGTGTCAAATGACCCATCAGAAGAATGAGGAGATTCACATGTAAAGCCAGATAAATTGGATGGATCAACTGGACGTCCCTTTGCAGCAACCCATGAAGTTTTGGGGTACTGCTTAGGTTTCCAATATGTTCCATCAGCATTGAGTTTCCTTTCAAAGGCAATACCCTCTTTCCTAGGGTTCCTGTTGAGGATCTGCTTTTTAAGAACATCACAAAGAGTCTGATGCCCTTTGAGGCTTTTGTACATGCCTGTCATGTACAATTCCTTCAGCCCTGCATCATTAGTGATACTAGCAATGTCCTTAGATGAGAAATTAGTGATAGCAGAGTGTAACATCCCAAATTATCAATTTGGAATGTTATACATTAGATCATCATTGCATATCATATTTTATTGAATTTTGGTTTGATCCTAGAAATTTCACACAACTCAAGGACCCGCGGAGAGAGTTGGGAATTTCATTATTTGCATATTTGAGTTTTTCTCAAATTTAGAAAAAGGATCATTTGATTATTATTATTTTATCTTCGAATATTCCAATTATAAAAATAAGAGAGGGAATAAAATGACTTTCCCAAAATAAAGAAATATTGAGGATTTAATAATAAAATCAAATAAGATTTTATTTCGGGGTTTTATCGCTATTTTTTTGAATTAGGAAAAATACGCGTTTTTCCAAATTGCAATTCAAATAAATGTTCATCTTGTCCGGCTTATTTTTAGAGGAGAGGGAAAATTTATTTCGGGATTTTTGGAGTCCATTTAGTATTTGTTTTCTTTCTTTTTCTGCACGCCCGAATCATTTTAAAGAAAGTCAAACCAACCTCGGGCCGTATTCGGCCAGGACTCCGCCCGGCCGGCCCCCTTTAAATAGTGCGCCCCCGAGCCGCCCCAGCCCAGCCCACCCCGCCGCCAAACCCTAGCCGCTAGCCGCTGCCACCGCCGCAGCGCAGCGCTGCCGCCAAACCCTAGCTGCCAGCCGCCGACGCCACCGTCGCCCGCCGCCGCTGCCACGACGTTCGCCTCCGCCGCGTCGTCCGCCTCCGCTGATCGTCGTCGCCTCGCCGGAGCCGACCGCCGCCACCGTCCGTTGACCCGCTGGAGGTAGTCACCGCCGCCGCCGCAGTTTATTTTTTTATATAGATCGGTTTATTTTTTCCGGTTTATTTATTTAGCGGACATTCATCCGAACGTTCGTTTTAAGCGAATGGTTTTCATCATTTAGCCGCAAACAGCAAACGTTCGTTCGTTTTTCTTTTTCTCAGATTTTCCGCGATTATTTTCGATCGCGATTTCTGATCCGAATTTCGTTCTAGTATAACTTTTCACTCGTTTATCGGATTCGGGTGATTCAAGCACCTAGAGTTTTGTCTCAAAACCCTCTTTCCGTTTAACCAACTCAAACAAGTTTTTTCTACTGTAAAATTTGACTTAGGTCCAGATTAGTAAACAAAGCTTGTTTCTTTCGCCATTTGACTTTCGTTGCTTCGTTTGATTTGATTCTTTTTGCAAACCGGAGTTCTTAAGCTGAACTTTCTGGTTAGATATCTTATTTGACTCTTACCCGTGCATTAGATGAGTGCTTATTGTATGCTTGTTTGTTTGCGATAGAGTACCCGGAGTGCGCCGCTTGCTACTACGAGTCTCTAGGTTTCACGGATCATCAGCAAGGCAAGTAACACTTTGATCATACCTCTTTACTACCCAGTTTTATTGCATTAGATCAGTCCTCAAACAATTGCATGATTAGGATCTAATTAATATGTGGGTTTTAGGAAGTAGATGAGGTAGTACCTATTACCTGTTTATTATCAACCCTTGGGAGTTGCTTCTACGTTTGCTTATGTTGCTTTGCTATGCTAGTAGACGTGGATTGGGTGAGTGTATCCATGACAGATGTGAGATTGTTAATTAATTGTTAACTTAAGGTGGCTACTTTAATACACATCTGGGTGGATTGAGGCACCTAGGGAACCCAGTGTTGCCTGTATTTTTGGAAATCTCAGGGTACCCTGTGATTCTCCTATGGACCGCCACCCAGGCTCAAAGGGATCATGAGATTATTCATGCTAGAAACTTCCGTGTGCAGCCGCAAGCTACTATGAGCTGCAGCATAGTTGAGTATGTTGTGTGACCTCTTTCAGTGGTAGACTAGCAGACGTAGGGGATGTAGGTTGGTACTGTCTACCCAGAGTAAAGAGTTAATGCTTCTGAAAGACTATGTCTCGGTCATCCGTCTCTCAAACAATATGTAGTGCGAGAATCCAACGGAGGAGATTGAGTCTTGCGGGGAAAAGTGCACAAACATCTGCAGAGTGTATAAACTAATCATGGTTAGTCATGTCCCCGGTTATGGACGTTTTGAGTATCTAGTACCTGGATTATCATGTGAATCTCATCATGTTACTTAATTTAAATTGTTGGGTTGTAATGATGATGCTTAATTGGGATTGAGTTGGGTGAACCTTCTCAATGTTTAACAACCACGATGATAGTTAAATAAAATTTATTCCTTTGTTGTAGGGAAAATTTGGCTTTATGCAAAACTGTAACCATAGAGCTTTCCACCAGCCATATATGCATGTAGTGATAGCATTATTATGTTCATTACACTCTATGTGTCACATTGCCAGCATATTCCATGTGCCGACCCATTCTCGGGCTGCAACGTTCATGTTGCAGACTTTTCAGACGACGAGTAAGGTGCCTTAGGTCGTGATCTTATACTCAGTGGTGCCGTTGGAGTTGATGGACTCGCTATATCTTCCAAGCATTCCGTTGTTATCGTTATTAGATGGCCTTAAGACATATTTATTGTAATAAGTTCTCTCTTGAGACATTCGATGTAATAAGTGTGTGATTGCTACTTTGTTATAAATCCTTCAAGTACTATGCGTGTCAGCATTACCGATCCAGGGATGACACTTATGCACAGAGATCAGACTATTTGAGGTCTGGTCCCTACAAGATGGTATCTGAGCACACCCTGAGTGTAGGACACGGCCACTAAGCTAAAGCCCTAGATCACTAATCTCTTCTTATTTCTGACTCCTCTCCCTTTTCTACTCTTTAGGATGGCGGATGCAAGGAACAAGTTCACGCAACCGAATGAAGATACACCCTTTGGACACCACTTGAAGGAAGTCACTAGATACCATCGGAGTACCAAGCTTCACCGGGACCTACATCGCCACTTTACCAGAAGAGGAGCCTTGGATGATTCAAGTTCAAGTTCCAAGAAGGACATTCATGCCCGTCACTGAGCCCATAGAGTTTTCCTTTGATGCACCAACCTGGAGTCTAGGAAAGAGCATGGCATCCCACATCTCCATGGGACGCATTGGAGAAGTTTACCACAAGGATCTTAAGGATACTATTTACCAGATTTGTGGGCACCGAGATGATCAATGGGACATGATCAACACCAGGAAGGATAGATAAATTGCAGCTTTCATCCAGGAGCTAAACCAGCACATTCGTCGCCAGGAGAACCAGATGTGCGCAGGCATGATAGATCTGAAGAAGGCAATGACCAAGATCACAGAACTGGAGGAAGAACTCAAGTCTACATGTGATGGATATGAAGAGGAAATAACAACACTCGTGCAAAAGAATGATGATCTAAATAAGAAGCTAAAAGTATTCATGGGATTCCCCGCGACTAGAGGAGAAGACGATGATTGCACTTACCCAGAGAACTACATCATCATCGACGACACCGACTCGGACCCTGACGTTAGAGATGATGACTTTGTTGATGAAGCTGGAGCAGATATCATGGAGTCTTCGACCGATCAATTTTTCTAGTCGACCACCATAACAGTAGTAGTATTTCCCCATGTATATAGTATAGTCCGAGCACTTCTGTAATGATAGTTAAACCGTTGTATGCCCTTGTTTGAATTGATTGAAGTGATATGATTGTGTTTGTCTCATGTGCATATGGGTAGTGTTTTCCCTATAGACCTCATTCTATTCTGTATTCTCATCTTTTCTAAACCCTCAGATGCCTCCGAGACGTGACAATGGATTTGCTTTTCCACTGGAGCTCACTCAGTTGATCCAGCAGCAGAATGCATTGATGCAGATACTAGTCCAGAATTAGAATCAGGGGAACAACAACAACCCACCACCACCACCACATGTTAATCACTTAGCCCGTTTCTTGAGGCTGAATTCGCCGGTGTTCTCTAGTAGCACCGAGCCGATAGTTGCAAATGGTTGGCTCCACAAGATGGGAAAGGAGTTAACCACTGCGTGATGCACAGATGCGGAGAAGGTGTGTTTTGCCGCACATCAGCTTGATGGACCCGCAGTCCCATGGTGGTAGAATTTCACAGCCACTTATCCCATCAACACTGTCACATGGGACCAGTTTCAGCAGGCTTTCTGTATTACCCATGTTTCAGCAGGAGCTATGGCCATTGACGGGTTCCTGGACTAGGGGGTACTCAACGGGTCATCTCCCGATCTGTTAGATTGGGCCGAGGACCCCCATGGCCATATACTCATGGGCCAGTCCGGACAGCTGCCGCATACAAGGAAGATTCCACATGACTTGGTGATCAAGACAAGGACTCCTCCCCCACCGACGTATTCGGCTAGGACTCATGTTATCCTAGGCCCCTGGTGCATTATATAAACCAGGGCCAGGCTAGTTGATAGACATATACAACAATCATACCATAGGCCAGCTTCTAGGTTTAGTCTCTCTGATCTCGTGGTAGATCTACTCTTGTACTTCCCATATCATCAATATTAATAAAGCAGGAGTAGGGTTTTACCTCCATCGAGAGGGTCCGAACCTGGGTAAAAACATCGTGTCCCTTGTCTCCTGTTACCATCCGCCTAGACGCACAGTTCGGGACCTCCTACCCGAGATCCGCCGGTTTTGACACCGACAGCCATGAAGAAGCGTGAGTTTCGCAACTTGCGCCAAGGAGTACGTACAGTTGGCCAGTATGTAGATGACTTTAGTAAGTTATCACGTTGTGCCCCAGATCATGTTGCTACAGATGCAGCTAAGCAGGAGAAGTTTCTAGAAGGACTGAATGATGAGCTGAGCATGCAGTTGATGGTGGCAACCTTCAACAACTACCAGGAGTTGGTAGATAGAGCTCTCATGAGTGAAGGCAGAGCATCAGAAGCCAGCAGGATTGCTATAGCCATTGCCGATACCCGAATGAAAGTGGGATAAGCTAGGCATGGATTTTATCATGGGATTACCCAGGACACGTTCAGGCTATGACTCAATATGGATTGTAGTCGATCGTTTAACGAAGGTAGCTCATTTCATTCCAGTGAAGACCACTTATACAAGTGCTAAGTTGGCAAAGATAAACATGACCAGGATCGTATGTCTGCATGGAGTTCCGAGGACCATTGTATCAGATAGAGGAACCCAGTTTACCTCAAAGTTCTGAAATCAGTTGCACGAAACTTTGTGTACCAGGCTAGAGTTCAGTATAGCCTTCCATCCACAGACCGATGGATAGACCGAGAGAGTCAATCAGATCCTGGAGGACATATTGGGAGCCTGTGCGCTAGATTATGGATCAAGTTGGGATGACAATTTAACATATGCAGAGTTCTCTTACAACAAGAGTTATCAATCCAGTCTGAAGATGGCCCCTTTTGAAGCTTTGTACGGAAGGAGGTGCAGGACACCATTGTTGTGGGATGAAGTTGGAGACCGTCAGTTGTTTGGACTAGATTTGATTAAAGAGTCTGAAGAGAAGGTTAAGTTAATTCGCGATAGGCTCAAGGTAGCCCAGTACAGGCAGAAGAGCTATGTAGATTCTAAACGCAAGGAGACAGTTTACGAAGTTGGAGACAGAGTTTATCCTCGTGTGTCCCCACTTAGAGGAGTTAAGCGTTTTGGAGTTAAGGGAAAGTTAGCACCTCGTTTTGTGGGACCATACAAAGTTTTGGAGCGTATGGGAGAAGTTGCTTACAAGTTGGAATTGCCTGAAGGTTTGTCGGGAGTTCATGATATGTTCCACATTTCCCAGTTGAAGAAGTGCCACGCAGAGATGGCTGATATACCTCTGAGAGATACAGTGCCACTGGAAGCGATTCAGCTGGATAGTGATTTGACCTATGAGGAGAAACCAGTCAAGATTCTCGAGTTTTCCAGCTGAGTCACGCGAAGCAAGGTTATAAAGTTTTGCAAAGTTCAGTGGAGCCACCATACCAGAGATGAAGCCACCTGGGAGCGAGAGGAAGATCTACTGAAGGACCACCCTCACCTATTTTCTACCCAACCCGAATCTCGAGGGTGAGATTCATCTTAAGGGGGGTAGGTTTGTAACATCCCAAATTTTCAATTTGGAATGTTATACATTAGATCATCATTGCATATCATATTTTATTGCATTTTCGTTTGATCCTAGAAATTTCACACAACTCAAGGACCCGCGGAGAGAGTTGGGAATTTTGTTATTTTCATATTTGAGTTTTTCTCAAATTTAGAAAAAGGATCATTTGATTTTTATAATTTTATCTTCAAATATTTCAATTATAAAAATAAGAGAAAGGGAATAAAATGAATTTCCCAAAATAAAGAAATATTGAGGATTTAATAATAAAATCAAATAAGATTTTATTTCAGGGTTTTATCGCTATTTTATTTGAATTAGGAAAAATACGCATTCTTCAAAATTGCATTTTAGGCCCAAATAAATGTTCATCTTGTCCGGCTTATTTTTAGAGGACGGGTAAAATATATTTCGTGTTTTTGGAGTTCGTTTAGTATTTCTTTTCTTTCTTTTTCTGCATGTCCGAATTATTTAAAAAAAAGTCAAACCGACGTCAGGCCGTGTTCGGCCAGGCCCGGCCGGGCCCCTTTAAATAGTGCGCCTCCAAGGCGCCCCAGCCCAGCCCACCCGGCTGCCAAACCCTAGCCGCCAGCCGTCGACGCCACCGCCAAACCCTAGCCGCCAGCCGCCGCCGCCGCTGATCGTTGCCGCCTCGCCGGAGCCGACCGCCGCTGCTGTCCGTTGACCCGCCGCCGCCGCTGTTGACCCGCCGGAGGTGGTTGCCGCCATTGCCGCGGTTTTCGAGAGAAAACTGTCGGGTTTTTTAGGAACCCGGTTTATTTTTTATATATAGATCGGTTTAGTTTTTTTCCGGTTTATTTATTTAGCGGACGTTCGTCCGTACATTCGTTTAAATGAATGGTTTTTTTCATTTAGCCGCAGACAGCGAACGTTCATTTGTTAGCCTGTTCTTCCGTTTTTCTTTTTCTCTGATTTTCCGCGATTATTTTTTATCGCGATTTCTGATCCGAATTTTGTTCTAGTATAACTTTTCACTCGTTTATCGGAATCAGGCGATTTAAACGCCTAGAGTTTCGTCTCGAAAGCCTCTTTCTGTTTAACCAACTCAAACAAGTTTTTGTTACTGTAAAATTTGACTTAGGTCCAGATTACTAAATGAAGCTTGTTTCTTTCGCCGTTTGACTTTCGTTGCTTCGTTTGATTTGATTCTTTTTGCAAACCGGAGTTCTTAAGTTGGACTTTCTGGTTAGATCTCTTATTTGACTTTTACCCATGCATTAGATAAGTGCTTAATGTATGCTTGTTTGTTTGCGATAGAGTACCCGGAGTGCGCCGCTTGCTACTACGAGTCTCTAGGTTTCACGGATCATCAGCAAGGCAAGTAACACTTTGATCATACCTCTTTACTACCAAGTTTTATTGCATTAGATCAGTCCTCAAACAATTGCATGATTAGGATCTGATTAATATGTGGGTTTTGGGAAGTAGATGAGGTAGTACCTATTACCTTTTGATTATCAACCCTTGGGAGTTATTTCTACATTTCCTTATGTTGCTATGCTATGCTAGTAGACGTGGATTGGGTGAGTGTCTCCATGACAGATGTGAGATTGTTAATTAATTGTTAACTTAAGGTGGCTACTTTAATACACATCTGGGTGGATTGAGGCACCTGGGGAACCCAGTATTTCCTGTATTTTTGGAAATCTTGGGGTACTGTGTGATTCTCCTATGGACCGCCACCGGGGCCAAAGGGATCATGAGATTATTCATGCTAGAAACTTCTGTGTGCAGCCGCAAGCTAATATGGGCTCTAGCATAGTTGAGTATGTTGTGTGACCTCTTTCAGTGGTAGACTAACAGATGTAGGGGATGTAGGTTGGTACTTTCTACCCAGAGTAAAGAGTTAATGCTTCTCAAAGACTATGTCTCGGTCATCCATCTCTCAAACAATATGTAGTGCAAGAGTCCAATGGAGGAGATTGAGTCTTGCGGGGAAAAGTGCGCAAACCTCTGCAAAGTGTATAAACTAATCATGGTTAGCCGTGTACCTGGTTATGGACGTTTTGAGTATCTAGTACCTGGATTATCATGTGAATCTCATCATGTTACTTAATTTAAATTGTTGGGTTGTAATGATGATGCTTAATTGGGATTGATTTGGGTGAACCTTCTCAATGTTTAACAACCACCATGATAGTTAAATAAAATTTATTCCTTTGTTGTAGGAAAAAATTGGCTTTATGCAAAACTGTAACCATAGAGCTTTCCACCAGCCATATATGCATGTACTGATAGCATTATTCTGTTCATTACTCTCTATGTGTTACATTGCCAGCATATTCCATGTGCTAACCCGTTTTCGGGCTGCAACATTCATGTTGCAGACATTTCAGACGACGAGTAAGGTGCCTTAGGTCGTGATCTTATACTCAGTGATGCCGTTGGAGTTGATGGACTCGCTATATCTTCCAAGCCTTCTGCTGTTATCATTATTAGATGGCCTTAAGCCATATTTATTGTAATAAGTTCTCTCTTGAGACATTCGATGTAATAAGTGTGTGATTGCTACTCTGTTATAAATCCTTCAAGTACTGTGTGTGTCAGCATTACCGATCCAGGGATGACACTGATGCACAGAGATCGGACTGTTTGAGGTCTGGTCGCTACACAGAGACAGATGAAGAATTTGTAGCATTAGAAGCATTTGAACATTCAGGTGAAGAATTAGCAGTTTTATGTTCAATGCACTTCAAACATGGATGTAACACCCAAAAAATTTAGCCAGGTTTTAGTTATTAAAATTTTGCCAAGAGTTAAAATTTTTGCCTGCAAGAATTTTTCTGTTGATTTCAAAACCTTTCTTATTAAGGATTTATTTCTTTCAAGTGGATCCTTCCAAAACATATTGAACTTCTATGCCATCTCATTAAAACAATTTCCTAATCAGTAGATTTATTTATTAAATTATTCCACCCTGAGCTATATTCATTAAAATGACTTGTTTTAAGTTTGGAGCTCTTTTTATACTACAATCATTTGATAAGCTTAACTAAAAATTCCACCAAAATTTGGAGATGTCATGTGATGCCTCTAAATAACTTTTATGCAATAATATAGTTCATTCACTGCATATTTTGAGTGCTACACATGTTTTTCTTCTTTGGTCCAGTAGGCATTTTTGCACTGCAACCCTTTTAAATATTTGTTTCTAGCTTCCACCAAAATTATGGGATGTCAGTAGGAGCATATGATTCCATTATATGCAAAAATCCAGGGATGTTCCTTGAAGATTTTGAGTGAATCAACCTCATCTTAATTCTGGTCCATCATGATAGTTTGTACAGCAACCATATTATTGCCTGCTCTTTGGCCCTTGATTCTTTATCCTACTTGTAGACCACCCTACTAAACCCCTAAGTAAAGGAGCATGCAACCATTGGCATATTTTTGGTTCATGAAATAATGCCATTCTCATCCTGTCCAGATTTGAAGTTCTGCAAAGCTTGCACTAGCAAGTTTGTGCTTTTCGCCAACTAACCTCACCACCCTCTTGTGCATCCAAGGAGACACTGATCTGGAAGATTTGGCCCCTCCAAGAATAGCCTAGGTGCCTTGGGCATTTTGTCAAACACTCTGAGTGCACAGCCAGATTTGGCATGAATTCAAGTTTACATGGTGAACTTGAGCCCCTGACCAAACCACCATGTCCCTCAGTCCCCTTGCTAAGCCTAGACTAGTCCTGTTAATTGCCAGCCTCAACCGCAGCCTCTAGGATGCCCTAGCATTTCGTCGATCATGTCCCGGGCGTGCTCTGGGCGCGCCCAGAGCGTGCGTTTGGCACCCGTGCGCCCGAGACGCCGCGTCGCACCCCGCACCCAAATCCGGCCCGTGACCGGTCCCAGCCAACACTCCGTGTTTCCCTGCACCGCCACACCACCCCGACCAACCTGGCACCCCACAGCGCCATCGCCAGGACGGCCGTGGCGGCTAGCTGGCGGTCGCTTGCAGGCCCGGCCGTGTCGGCGCCGCCCAAGCCACCGGCGTTTGCCACCTACTCCCTGGAGCAGTGCGTGCCCATCCACAACTTCGTCCTCTAGTGCGCGTCGCCGCCACGTCTCCCTAGCTACAGAACGGCGGTCGCCGGCAAGCATATCCCCGGCCGCCGCAAACCGACCTCCATCGCCTATATAAGAGGCCCCCGAGATCAAACCCGCACGCAGGCAGCCTCACACCGTCCCACTCGTGCCCCCTTAGCCGTCAATCGATGGGAGAGGATCGTCTTCTTCCTCTCCGGCGACTCCAGCCGCCGCCACTGACCCGCCCAGTCCAGCGCCACCAGGACCTCCCCCTCTCCACTCTCTCCACCAGGAACCCCCTCATCCTCCCGTGAGCCCGTCCCCCTACTCAATCTTGATCGGGACTCGCCGCGGGTGATATTTCACTTTTTCCGGCAATCACCGTCCGCCGCGGAGCTCGCCGCCGGCAACTCCGTCCACCCCAGAGGACAAAACCACCACCGGAGTAACCGCCTCGACCCCCTGAGCCCGCGGGTGACCTCCGTTTGTCGAGCGGTGCCGCCGTTCGCCGGCGAGCATCGCCGGAGTCCTGCCCCCTCTCTCGGGCGGAGGAAGAGGAGGGGGAATAGACCAGTCAAACCTGACTAGTGGGCCAGGCGGGCCCATCGTCAGTGACCCAGCGCACGGTCCACGCGGGATAAGTGAAGGCGTATTCCCAGAGTACGTCTTCGACGTGTATTTATCCGAAGCGTTTTCTTTTTCTATTCTATTTTTTCAAAAAACAGATTTTGACCACAACTTTGACTGGCTATAACTTTTTAAATATAGCTCCAAATGAATTGATTCTTTTTCCTACCTCTCTCAAATTTAACCTAGTTTATTTTAAGATTTATTTGAAAAAATTTCAAACAACTTTTTATGCTGTTTTTGAATTTGTGTGTTAATTCAAATTTGTTTAAAATAGGACCTTGGAGAGAGAGAAGAAAACTTTCAAAAGTTTTGGAGTGCACCCTGCCTTTCCACACATTGAAGGCAAGCATTATGAACCCCGACATAAATATTTTTGTGTGTTTGATGACACATTTATAACATCACCTCACTTTGGAGAAACTTATTATTTCATGTGATATGATCATATGCATGGGTGCATGTTAGTGATTTCCATGCTCTTGGAAATGATCATACTTGTGATGATAATCATCCTCATATGCCTTACATGCATACCGGCAGGAACCCGAGAAAACCTCTGTCTTGGGTAGGCATGAGTTTGTCGCTGGTCTCCGTCGGGACGGTTATGTCTGGTATGGCATGGTAAGGTGATATGAGCCGTGACTCTGTTGGTTGAAATATATTCGTTATGCTAATCATGCAGGGAATACTTAAACCTCCTGAGTCGACCGTAGATCGAGTCTTGTTGCAGTAACCCCCATACTTGTTTCGTACTACCACTCGTCTCTACAACAAGTAGAGTACGGTTCAGTAAGTTGTCAACCTCTTTCTAGCACACACCGTACAGAGAGGCCAGGGTGGAAGATATCGGTTGTAGCTGGTAGGCAGGCCACCTGGTCCGGGGGAATGGGTGTTTCTGGTTGAGACCGAGAGGGGAGGCCACACCTTAGAGCGCGCAATATAAATTTGATCCCATGCTACGCGAGGTTGTAGCCTCCCCACTTAGAGTTTGCTTGACAGGTGTCGTGGGTGATTGCATACACGTGTGAGTTAAGCTGGTGTGTGCAAGTTAGGTGTGTTTTCAACAAAAAGACCGTAGACGGAATTAGTCCCAATGGATTAAAGAAATCCGTTACTTGTGGGTAAAGAGTACACCCTCTGCAGAGATTAAACCTATTCGAATAGCCATGTCCATGGTTAAGGATTACAGGCTGGGATGGGTCAAGTGTCGGTCTTAGTGTCGGTCTTCGGAGGTGAAACTGTTAAATCAGAATGGATATTACAACTTCTGACATGTGATAATGATGATTATTATTTTATTGTGGACTAACCCGTGATATTTTGGTATTATCGAATACTCCTGGGATGGTTCTACCTCCGGGAGATTCACTATGATTGTTTTTTTAAAGCCCTTTATGTGGTGTCGCTTAGACGCCCGACTGTGGCATTTCTTTTAAAGCCCTGTATGTGGTGTCGCTCAGACGCCCGACTGTGGCATTTCTTTTAAAGCCCTGTATGTGGTGTCGCTCAGACGCCCGACTGTGGCATTTCTTTTAAAGCCCTGTATGTGGTGTCGCTCAGACGCCCGACTGTGGCATTTCTTTTAAAGCCCTATATGTGGTGTCGCTCAGACACCCGACTGTGACATTTCTTTTAAA
>NC_057795.1:446833537-446840080 GCF_018294505.1 Triticum aestivum | reverse complement strand
AAGCCCTGTATGTGGTGTCGCTCAGACGCCCGACTGTGGCATTTCTTTTAAAGCCCTGTATTTGGTGTCGCTCAGACGCCCGACTGTGGCATTTCTTTTAAAGCCCTGTATGTGGTGTCGCTTAGACGCCCGACGGTGGCATTTCTTTTAAAGCCCTTTATGTGGCGTCGCTTCAGATGCCCGATCGGTGCCTTTTATTAGTAATATGTTATTGCATTTCCATAAATAACCTGCTTACATGCATCAGAGATTTATTTACCGTTGTGACTGACGTCATGAGCATAAAAATAATTTTTAGCACATCATTATTATATTATTCCTGTGTTCATAATGTTTGCGAGTTCATTCAAAGTACTCACTGTCTTGTCCTGGCTATTGTCTTGGCCAGATTTCTTGCGCGAAGAGGAGCGACCATGAGGACAGCCCCGGAACCCACGTAATGGTGATAGCAGCCCCGCGAAGATAGGAGTTAACCTGGTCAGCTGTTCCCGTGGGAAATGGAGTCCCATAGACACTGACGATTCACAGCCCGCTTCCGCCATCAACCACTAGGAACCATTTGTTATACTCAGAGACCAGAATGGTCTTGTACTACATATTTTGTATTTGCTTGGAATTCCTGTATCAAGTTGGTGCCTCATCAGCTAACAGTTATCCTGGGGCTGATGAGCACAAGGGCCATTTTCTGGGAATTAGTACCCGGAGAATCGGTCCCCACAGACTTGGTATCACAGCCAGGCTGACCATTGGCTAATCCTATCTTAGCCAGGTCGATAAACTTAGGAAAACCAACCTACCATACCTTAACCAAACCCCAGCCGAGCTTCTCATGCAAGATAGCCACACAAGTGACCCCGACACTTTTGGCAGTCGGTGCCCAACCTATCAACCTAGCCTGTCGATCACGCGCTAGTGACCAGCGCCCAAGATGTCTCCTTCACAAGCGTGCGATGGAAGACTCCGTCCCCTTTTTCTATAAAAAGGGCACGCTAGCCCCAACCCAGCACAGCCTCTAACCCAAGCCGATCCATAATGCCAGGTCCCGTCGTGCACAATGAGACCACAGCAACCAACCTTGGAGGTTTTGTGACCATACTCGCAAACCTCACCCGTCGTGCCTACGTGTTAGAAGAGCCCCCAGAATATGTTGGGTACCAAGGACCCATGGGCGGTGAAGGCCGTCAATTTTGGGGCACTGTGCACATCTACGGTAGGGGTCTATCGCCAGAACGCCCCTACAGGTTCACCGGAAGAACAACTCCCTTCGAGCCACAAGCCGTCCAGCTAGCTGCTCGAGAGGCTATAGTTCAACTTCGGCAGTTGTCGCCCAGAGTTAACTGTTGCTCGTTCTACTACTACCCCAGGCGTGAAGGGTATGGCAGACAAACCCAAGTTGCCAACGGAGACCACGAGACGGATCCCGCGTTGTTGCACCTAGTGCGCTATGTAAGTGCACTGGAGGCATTGTTCGATCAAATCACTATTGATCTGATCGCAGCTCGAGGAGAGCTGGTTCGTCGAGCCCCGGCAAGAAGAGAAGACGAGCCCGATGTCGACAACCTGGTCGTGCTGTTCGGACACCCGATCGAGACCCTGAGGTCAGCACCAGCCATCATCCAAGATACTGTGATGACCCCAGAAATGCTTCGACGCCTTTTGGGAACACACTCCAACGGGATTGTGGCTAACAATCCCCGCGATGGTCATCATCGCTACCCCGACCCTGCAGTTCCTCCGCCATCTCTGACTAATCCCGGCAGTGAGACACGTGGAGAAGCCTCGTCATCCACCAGGCACGCCCGTTTAGATGTAAACGAGGTAGACTAGTCGTACGAGTAGTACCGAGTTTCAGTGTATCCTCGCTTTGTAATCATGCGACCTTGTATATAAACGCAGCCTGTCGTTGTGCCTCTGTTTTAATAGTAGACTTGCGTATTTTGTCAGCGCATAGTTGCATATTTTCCGGGCACAGCTACCAAAACCAACCCCGACGACTACCACAGTAACACGTCTCTTTATGAGATATGTGTATCTCTGACACTGACCCAACCTTTGGAGCTAAGCTGGTAAAATTTATTACCTTTCACCACGGTGAAATGACCCAGCTCCTTGGTTATATAAAGACCACCTTGTGATCTTACCCAGCACCCCACATCTTGTGCACCACCCTCACAACCTTCTTCCTGTCATGCCGAGCCCCAGTATTCATCTGAGAACCCCAGGTAGCTTTGTCAAAATATTGTGGGACTTTACCCGCAGTACTATGGGTTCTACATATCCACCCTAGTACGAGCTGTTCAAATCGAGAATCACTTTTTCCACTTCAGAATATTGGGCAGCAGTACACATCCCTCCCGTAGACTCCAATCAAGATCCAATGGAAGTTTCCTTCGTGGGGAAATCTATGCCAACCCCACACCTGGCCATAGAAGCTGCTGCGAAAGAAGCGATTGCTCGCCTTCGATCCGCAGTACCCTATGCCCGCGAACGAGGATATTATTACTTTCCGAGCCGTGCAGCACCCGGAGGAGTAACATCTTTCCCCGGTGGACGGATTGAGAGAGACCCAGTGCTAGCCAACCTTATCCAGTACATCATCGCTCAAGAGCATTTGAACCAGCGAGTGATGGAGTATCTCCAGAGTCTTGCTGATTTGAATCCTCAGTTTGCAATCGGCAGACCACTGAGGCCCGACCCGGAGAGACGCATACATCGACTGGTCAATCCACTTCCTCCGATAGAAGAGGAGTGTATTCCTTTTCCAGAGACATTTTATCGGGACCCCGTCTAGTTACCGTTTTCATTTTAGACGTCACTGCTATGTTTGTTATTGCAGCATTTATTATTACGTAGTAACTTGTACATGGTACCTCGAATTTGTGCGATGAGTCATGTATTTAGTTCCTACTAGTATGAGTAGTTTTCTTCGTGATTAACTTGTGTAACCGCGAAAAAAATCCTAGACTGAGATTTCTTTTCCCTGAGTTGTTGCAACGTTTATCCCCTCACTGCATGGATTACTTTTATTTACGCAGCACCACGGCAGCAGACGCACAACCGCTCGAACACATATGGAGTATTTGTTTTTCACAACGGCTCTTAGCAAATCTCGAGGACGAGATTTTTCTTAAGGGGGGTAGTAATTGTAACACCCCAAAAATTTAGCCAGGTTTTAGTTATTAAAATTTTGCCAAGAGTTAAAATTTTTGCCTGCAAGAACTTTTCTGTTGATTTCAAAACCTTTCTTATTAAGGGTTTATTTCTTTAAAGTGGATCCTTCCAAAACATATTGAACTTCTATGCCATCTCATTAAAACAATTTCCTAATCAGTAGGTTTATTTATTAAATTATTCCACCATGAGCTATATTCATTAAAATGACTTGTTTTAAGTTTGGAGCTCTTTTTGTACTACAATCATTTGATAAGCTTAACTAAAAATTCCACCAAAATTTGGAGATGTCATGTGATGCCTCTAAATAACTTTTATGCAATAATATAGTTCATTCATTGCATATTTTGAGTGCTACACATGTTTTTCTTCTCTGGTCCAGTAGGCATTTTTGCACTGCAACCCTTTTAAATATTTGTTTCTAGCTTCCACCAAAATTATGGGATGTCAGTAGGAGCATATGATTCCATTATATGCAAAAATCCAGGGATGTTCTTTGAATATTTTGAGTGAATCAACCTCATCTTAATTTTGGTCCATCATGATAGTTTGTACAGCAACCATATTATTGCCTGCTCTTTGGCCCTTGATTCTTTATCCTACTTGTAGACCACCCTACTAAACCCCTAAGTCCAGGAGCATGCAACCATTGGCATATTTTTGGTTCATGAAATAATGTCATTCTCATCCTGTCCAGATTTGAAGTTCTGCAAAGCTTGCACTAGCAAGTTTGTGCTTTTCACCAACTAACCTCACCACCCTCTTGTGCATCCAAGGAGACACTGATCTGGAAGATTTGGCCCCTCCAAGAATAGCCTAGGTGCCTTGGGCATTTTGTCAAACACTCTGAGTGCACAGCCAGATTTGGCATGAATTCAAGTTTACATGGTGAACTTGAGCCCCTGACCAATCCACCATGTCCCTCAGTCCCCTTGCTAAGACTAGACTAGTCCTGTTAATTGCCAGCCTCAACCGCAGCCTCTAGGATGCCCTAGCATTTTGTCGAGCATGTCCCGGGCGTGCTTTGGGCGCGCCCAGAGCGTGCATTTGGCACCCGTGCGCCCGAGACGCCGCGTTGCACCCCGCACCCAAATCCGGCCCGTGACCGATCCCAGCCAACACTCCGTGTTCCCCTGCACCGCCACACCACCCCGACCAACCTGGCACCCCACAGCGCCATCGCCAGGATGGCCGTGGCGGCTAGCTGGCGGACGCTTGCAGGCCCGGCCGTGTCGGCGCCGTCCAAGCCACCGGCGTTTGCCACCTGCCCCCTGGAGCAGTGCGTGCCCATCCACAACTTTGTCCTCTAGCGCGCGTCGCCGCCACGTCTCCCTAGCTACAGAACGGCGGTCGCCGGCAAGCTTATCCCCGGCCGCCGCAAACCGACCTCCATCGCCTATATAAGAGGCCCCCGAGATCAAACCCGCACGCAGGCAGCCTCACACCGTCCCACTCGTGCCCCCTTAGCCGTCAATCGATGGGAGAGGATCGTCTTCTTCCTCTCCGGCGACTCCAGCCGCCGCCACTGACCCGCCTAGTCCAGCGCCACGAGGACCTCCCCCTCTCCACTCTCTCCACCAGGAACCCCCTCATCCTCCCGTGAGCCCTTCCCCCTACTCAATCTTGATCGGGACTTGCCGCGGGCGATATTTCACTTTTTCCGGCAACCACCGTCCGCCGCGGAGCTCGCCACCGGCAACTCCGTCCACCCCATAGGACGAAACCACCACCGGAGTAACCGCCTCGATCCCCTGAGCCCGCGGGTGACCTCCGTTTGTCGAGCGGTGCCGCCGTTCGCCGGCGAGCGTCGCCGGAGTCCCGCCCCCTCTCTCAGGTGGAGGAAGAGGAGGGAGAATAGACCAGTCAAACCTGACCAGTGGGCCAGGCGGGCCCATCGTCAGTGACCCAGCGCATGGTCCACGCGGGATAAGTGAAGGCGTATTCCCAGAGTACGTCTCCGACGTGTATTTATCCGAAGCGTTTTCTTTCTCTATTCTATTTTTTTTAAATAGATTTTGACCACAAATTTGACTGGCTATAACTTTTTAAATATAGCTCCAAATGAATTGATTCTTTTTCCTACCTCTCTCAAATTTAACATAGTTTATTTTAAGATTTATATGAAAAAATTTCAAACAACTTTTTGTGCTGTTTTTGAATTTGTGTGTTAATTCAAATTTGATTAAAATAGGACCTTGGAGAGAGAAGAAAACTTTCAAAAGTTTTGGAGTGCACCCTGCCTTTCCACACATTGAAGGCAAGCATTCTGAACCCCGGCATAAATATTTTTGTGTGTTTGATGACACGTTTATAACATCACCTCACTTTGGAGAAACTTATTATTTCATGTGATATGATCATATGCATGGGTGCATGTTAGTGATTTCCATGCTGTTGGAAATGATCATACTTGTGATGATAATCATCCTCATATGCCTTACATGCATACCGGCAGGAACCCGGGAAAACCTCTGTCTTGGGTAGGCATGAGTTTGTCGCCGGTCTCCGTCGGGACGGCTATGTCTGGTATGGCATGGTAAGGTGATATGAGCGGTGACTCTGTTGGTTGAAATATATTCGTTATGCTAATCATGCAGGGAATACTTAAACCTCCTGAGTCGACCGTAGATCGAGTCTTGTTCCAGTAACCCCCATACTTGTTTCGTACTACCACTCGTCTCTACAACAAGTAGAGTACGGTTCAGTAAGTTGTCAACCTCTTTCTAGCACACACCGTACAAAGAGGCCAGGGTGGAAGATACCGGTTGTAGCTGGTAGGCAGGCCACCTGGTCCGGGGGCATGGGTGTTTCCGGTTGAGACCGAGAGGGGAGGCCACCCCTTAGAGCGCGCAATATAAATTTGATCCCATGCTACGCGAGGTTGTAGCCTCCCCACTTAGAGTTTGCTTGACAGGTGTCGTGGGTGATTCCAGACACGTGTGAGTTAAGCTAGTGTGTGCAAGTTAGGTGTGTTTTCAACAAAAAGACCATAGACGGAATTAGTCCAGATGGATTAAAGAAATCCGTTACTCGTGGGTAAAGAGTACACCCTCTGCAGAGATTAAACCTATTCGAATAGCCGTGTCCATGGTTAAGGATTACAGTCTGGGATGGGTCAAGTGTCGGTCTTAGTGTCGGTCTTCGGAGGTGAAACTGTTAAATCAGAACGGATGTTACAACTTGTGACATGTGATAATGATGATTATTATTTTGTTGTGGACTAACCCGTGATATTTTGGTATTATCGAATACTCCTGGGATGGTTCTACCTCCGGGAGATTCACTATGATTGTTTCTTTTAAAGCCCTTTATGTGGTGTCGCTTAGACGCCCGACTGTGGCATTTCTTTTAAATCCCTGTATGTGGTGTCGC
>NC_057795.1:446659766-446833102 GCF_018294505.1 Triticum aestivum | reverse complement strand
CATTTCTTTTAAAGCCCTGTATGTGGTGTCGCTCAGACGCCCGACTATGGCATTTCTTTTAAAGCCCTGTATGTGGTGTCGCTCAGACGCCCGACTGTGGCATTTCTTTTAAAGCCATGTATGTGGTGTCGCTCAGACGCCCGACTGTGGCATTTCTTTTAAAGACTTGTATGTGGTGTCGCTTAGACGCGCGACAGTGGCATTTCTTTTAAAGCCCTTTATGTGGCGTCGCTTCAGATGCCCGATCGGTGCATTTTATTATTAATATGTTATTGCATTTCCATAAATAACCTTCTTACATGCATCAGAGATTTATTTACCGTTGTGACTGACATCATGAGCATAAAAATAATTTTTAGCACATCATTATTATATTATTCCTGTGTTCATAATGTTTGCGAGTACATTCAAAGTACTCACTGGCTTGTCCCTGGCTATTATCTTGGCCAGATTTCTTGCGCGAAGAGGAGCGACCGTGAGGACAGCCACGGAACCCACATAATGGTGATAGCAGCCCCGCGAAGATAGGAGTTAACTTGGTCAGCTGTTCCCGTGGGAAATGGAGTCCCATAGACACTGACGATTCACAGCCCGCTTCCTCCATCAACCACTAGGAACCATTTGTTATACTCACAGACCAGAATGGTCTTGTACTACATATTTTGTATTTGCTTGGAATTCCTGTATCAAGTTGGTGCCTCATCAGCTAACAGTTATCCTGGGGCTGATGAGCACAAGGGCCATTTTCTGGGAATTAGTACCCGAAGAATCGGTCCCCACAATGGAGGAACAAATTCTTCCTGAGTAACGCTGATTTGTTGAGCAAGTAAGTAATCACGCTCCTTCTAAAGATCTTCATAACTCACTCTTAGCTTCTCAAGATTTTGCTTTCTTTGAAGAAATTCATAAGAAAGCTTCTCGTGATCAGATAAGAGAGTGTTATGATGACCTTGAAGGTTGTCAAACCGAGACTGAAGTCTCTCAAGATTTTCAGTCAAGGTTTTAGTGCAATCCATTTCTTCACCCAACATATCATCACTTTTGTCTAGCATGTTTTGAACCTTTTCAATAGCCTTTTGTTGTTTCACAGCAATCTTAGCAAGTTTAGAGTAGTTGGGCTTGAGGTTTTCATCAGATTCATCCTCACTAGATTCAGAGCAGGCGTATTTAGTTACCTTGGCACCCTTTGCCATGAAGCAATATGTGGGAGCGTAGTCATCATTGCCTTCATCAGCCTTATCGGTGATGCCATTTTCTTCAGAGTTGAAGATAGACTTGCTGAGGAATGCAGTTGCGAGAGCTAGGCTCGCCACACTAGACTCGGACTCCTCAGATGCCTCCTCATCCTCATGTTCCTCAGATTCAACCTCAGAGTCCATTTCCTTGCCAAGGAATGCCCGAGCCTTCTTGGAGCTGCTCTTCTTCTGAGATGAAGATTTTGAGGATTTTGATGATGAAGACTTTGAGGATTTATTCTTCTTCGCATCATCAGAAATTTAATCCTTGTACTTCTTCTTCTTTGATTCCTTATCCCACTGAGGACAATCTTGGATGTAGTTACCAGGTTTCTTGCATTTGTGGCATAGCCTCTTCTTGTAATCACTGGATGAGGAATCAGTACTCCTTGATGATTTCCAAAGCGACCACGTCTTGAGAACTTCTGAAATTCCTTCACGAGCAGTGCTAGTTCCTGGCTCAGTTCATCGGGTCACCAAGGCTGCTACCAGAGTCTTCATCTTCAGACTCAGATACTGCCTTGGCCTTCAGAGCACGTGATCTGCCATAGCTTGAACCACAGAGATCTCTCTTCTCAGCAAGCTGGAACTCATGAGTGTTTAGCCTCTCGAGGATATCAGCGAGATCAAGTGACTTGTAATCAGCACGTTCCTGTATCATTAGTGCCAGAGTATCAAATGAAGAATCAAGCGATCTCAGCAACTTCTTCACCTCCTCATGGTCGGTGATGTCAGTGGCACCAAGTACTTGAAGCTCATTTGAGATGTCAGTGAGGCGATCGAAGGTTTGCTGGACATTTTCATTGTCGAGTCTTTTGAAGCGGTTGAAGAGATTGCGAAGAATGTCAACACGAGAGTCACGTTGAGTTGAGACTCCTTCATTCACTTTGGACAACCTATCCCAGGTAAGCTTAGCAGTTTCCAAAGCACTCACCCTTCCATACTGCCCTTTGCTCAGATGGCCACATATGATGTTCTTCGCTTGAGAATCGAGTTGCTTGAATCTCTTCACATCAGCAGCGTTCAGAGAAGGTGTGACTAAGGGAACACCATTTTCCACAACATACCAGAGATCATTATCAATTGCCACAAGATGCATTCGCATCTTATTCTTCCAGTAGGGGTAGTCCGTCCCATCAAAGGTAGGACACCCAGCAGAGACCTTGATCATACCTGCGGTCGACATAACTAAAACTCCAGGAGGTTAAACCAAAATCACACACAACAAGGGAGTACCTTGCTCTGATACCAATTGAAAGTGCATTATATCGACTAGAGGGGGGTGAATAGGCAATTTTTATGAATTCTTCACTGAGGAATTTGCTGGTCAGGAAATTCCTTAGCGAAGAACTACCTGCAGTGGAATAAGTACTCAAAAGTAAACATAATAGAACACTAGCATAGTCATCATGATGAAATGAAGACAAGCACATAGTACAGAAAGCGTAAACACAGGATAACACAGGATCAAGACGAACAGGCTGAAGAAATTTAACTGAGGAAATTGAGAAAGTCTTCAGTCAAAGTATTCAAACAGATATGAACAGGCACACACCAACTGAAATGAGGAAATGAAAGAGTTGAGGAAATAGAACCAGTAAGCTTGGTGAAGATAATGATTTGGTAGACCAGTTCCAACTGTTGTCTCAGTTATACATCTGGTTGTGGCTAGGTATTTAAACCTAAGGACACACAGTCATCACCGTATTCTCCTTGAGCTAAGGTCACACGGACCTTGCCCAAACACTCGTGGTAAGTCTTCAGGTGACTTGCAAACCTTCACAGACTCGGTCACTCGGCGATCCACAATTCCTCTTGGATGCTCTAGACCATGACGCCTAACCGTCTAGAAGAATCACAGCCTTCAAAGGTAACAAGTGTCGAATCCACGCAAGATCAATCTGTTCAGTGATGCTCAATCACTTTGGGTTTGTAGGTGTGTTGGGTTTGGGTTTTCCTCACTTGATGACTTTCACTCAAAGTCCTCGAAGGATGGGATGCTCTCAAATGACAAGTGTTAGTTTCTCTCGGAGCAGCCAACCAGCTAGTGGTTGTAGGGGGCAGCTATTTATAGCCTAGGGAGTAGCCCGACATGATAAAACATAAATTCCCTTCAATGATATGACCGTTAGGTGGGTAGATATTTTGGGACAGCTGGCGCATAACACAGCAATGGTCGGAAGTTTGACTCTCAAATTCCTCAGGGCTATCATGATCCTCATTGTGTAGGCAATCCACACTGGCGAATTCCTAACTCCTCGGTCAGAACAAATTCCTCATAGACCAGAAGAACTTCGTCTCTGTCACTGAAGAAATCGACTAAACTGTATGAGATTTCCAATGGCTTCACTCGAAGGGATTGGTAGGTGTAGGATTTTGAGTTGAGCATCACATGGAAATTTTTCCTTAGTATTTCCTCGACCCCCTTTAACAGTACGATGTTTCCTATGACTCAAGAAAGAGACAATGAAACTAGGAAAACACAATTCTTCACGCTTCATGTTCCTCAAATGAATTCCAAGTCTTCAAGGTCGCACCAATTTCTTCACTTTCAAAGTCTTCAGAAAGTCTTCAGAAATCCAAAGTCTTCGGTCGAAGAACTTCATTTTTAGGGGTCGACTTTCTCTGTAAATATCAAACTCCTCATAGACTTACAGACATGTGTACACTCACAAATGCATCAGTCCCCTAACCTATAAGTCTTCAATACACCAAAATCACTAAGGGGCACTAGATGCACTTACAGACGTGTTATACGAAGACCCGTGTGGAGGACTCGACGTACAACACAAAGCTACCAGAGTCGCGGAGGAATCTATCCCCACTGGTGATAAGCCGACTATATATGATTTGTAACCCTAGGCCCCCAGTATGTTATAGAAGCTCGGGGGCTAGTTCGTCGATAGTATACACACATGCACAATGCCTAGTATTCACGTGTACTTTGTACACACCCCTATCACTAATATACAGTACCAGGAGTAGGCTTTTTCTTCAACTGCAAGGGTCCGAACTAGGGTAAAACTTTGCCTCGTATTACCATCCAGCCTAACAGTCAGGGATATCCTACCGAATGATATGATGAAATCATATCTGCCAACTACTAAGAGAGAGGTGTGTCTGGGGGTGCAATGTGTGCGAGAGAGGCCTAAAGATAATGTGCGTGCGGGAGACACATAGGCACATATATGTGCGTATAGAGGGCTAGTAGAGACCGTGCGTGTGTATATATGCATGTGAGAGAAATAGTGTTTTTCAACTGAGATTAGTGAAAAGAGTGGTACATAGGCCATGTTTTTGGATACTCTAACTCAGTTAGAGGTTAGAGTTAGATTCTAATCCTGAATTAACCCTGAACTAACTCTAAGTAAAGAGGTGTTTGGATGGCAGGGTTAGATGGAGAGCGGATACGGTGAGGCACCTTCACGGGTGGTGCGAGGGGGAGGGAGGGAGAGGACAAGAAGCTTCGAGGAAGTGGGGAGGGATCTGTTGCGGGAAGAGCGAGAGAAAAAAGTGTTTTTAGTGGTCCCGAGAAGAACTAACCCAAATAAGCACCTCTTGGCTGGGTTAGTTTTTTTGGATGGGTTAGATGCATCTAACCCAAACTAACCCTCATGTTTGGATCTTTTTGGGTTAGTTGAGTCCAAACTAACCCAAACTAACTCTAACCCATGGATCCAAACAGAGCCATAGTAGTCAGAAAGAGAGAGAGAGAGAGAGAAACAAAGAGAGCATGTGCGTGAGACACCCCGACACCCCGAGAGTAATTGTGAGCATGTGTGAAAGAGAAATGTCGATGCATATAAAGTGTGTGCACTTATGCGTTAGATAGAGAGATATATAACGCGTTTGTGAGAACGGGCCGAGGCATAGTGCATCTACGTGTAAACGGCGGTTCTATGCATTAAATTAAAATATAAATGGCATTATTATTTTTGGATGAGATCATGAATTTTGCAAATTGGTATGGACAAAAATCGGTCTATCAGACACCCATACTCTATTGAATTCTAGCATGTGCATGTGTTTATTTCATATTATCGATCCATAGAGTGAGAGAGGTTTGAAATACAGGCAATGGATGCTTTTGCAATTCATATATAAACATTAATTAGTGCACTCCATGTTGTTAGTGTGAAGCACTTTATACATTTGTCACTTGCATGGATACATTCCAAATTGCTAGCTACGAAATAGAATAAATGTCGAATTCAACATAAAGGGGGTTTCAAAGATTCGAATTCATAGGAAGTGCATTCATCTATTTGAACCCAAGATAATGGCATTTGTAAATCAGATGTAAAAGGGGGCATCAATCTTTGTTGTGCGTTTGAACATGCTATATATATTCATACGCATGTCTAACTTTTTTTGCAACCAAGGAGATTATATCTGGAACCATGCATGAACTGAGGTAAGTTGCACATTTTTTAATATATACTCGTGTACAATGTATATTCAAATGTACCCCCTCCATTCCAAAATAATCGTAGCTTTAGGATTTTCAAGAGTAAAGATTTGTGAAGTTTGACAAATCCTGAAAGTTCAATTCAAGAGAACCGAAAACGTTAATGCTTCTGCTCCCAAATATTGAATGAAGCGCCAAATAGGCCTCTGGTCACCCGAAACCGCGCGAGACTAATGTTTGGTGGTAGGAAATTACTGTCCTGACTCTGGCCTGTGTAGCCTATAGGCCCGATGTCCAAAGAACTAAACTGGGGTAGGTTTGTAACTTCACCAAGACGCCAGTCTCAACCACCTCTAAGAAGCATTCATACGCCATGGGCGCCTAAACACCCATGCGCTCGACTGAAATCTATCCTGCCCACATTTGGGACACCTGATATTACTGGCCTACCCCCAACCCGCAATATGTCTGAAATTTTAGATGGGGACCAAGTTTGTAACTTTCCCCAAATTTCAAACAACCGCGTCTCAAACCAAAACATTGTTCCCCCTTAGTTCCCCGCCTCCCTCTGTTTCCCCATTCATACTCTATGGGCACCAAAACACCCTCTCCACCAGCCACGAAACCCCAGCCTCCTCCGTCCTCCACCCCATAGCGGCCAATCCACCGTCGCCCTCCTCCATCATGATAGAGCAGGTACCCCGATGTTGTCGCCCAACGCAACCGCAACTGCAACACCCTCAAGGACTTAGCAGCTGAAGCTGAGGCAGAGCTGCCTCCACGACGCCGACACCGACATGCGCCGTACCATAACCACTCCGACCACGCCGTCCTGCGCCTCACTGCTGCCGCTCCACTGTCACAACCGTCCACCGCACCAGAGCTATTCCCACTATGCTGTCATTCGCCGCCTCGGATCTGGTTCCCCACCGCCCACAGACGGCCACCGCACCACACTCAACAACTTGGCCATGGGTCCGTCCAAGGCTCCACCATCCTCCACAACTTCTCATTTCCAGCGAACCACAAGAAGATCATTGGAAAAACAGAAGGAGGACACAGCACTGCCACCAGACAGAGGTACTCCTCTTCCCTTATTTGTGCAAATCTTACGTCTCTGCTCACACTGTATTCATCCCACGAAAGAAACTAGTTGAGCGCTTCTTACCGCATCTTCTTCGTGATACTAAATGCACAAGGTTTCCTCCCTTTACTATTTCACCTTTGCTAGAGATCAGTAGCCCGCCTGGATTTCAATTCAGGGTCAGTTGAACCGCAATTAAAAGAAGAAGCACCCGCTTAGGCGCGCGGAGCACCTAGTCCGCCTGTTCGCCGGGGAAGCGATGCATTGGTGTCTATCATAGGGGTGTGGGGCGCAGGAGCTGCTTGCGCCCGATCTGGAGGTCGGCGGGGCTTGAATGGATGGCCGGGGGGCGGTGCCAAGCACGGCGGTGCGTGAGGTCCAGGGAAGGGCGCAGGCAGGGGACTGGGCCGGTGGTCGCTGGCGTTTCGAGGAAGATCGTCAACACTGACTGGCTGGAGGTAGATGAAGGCGATCTGCTCATTCTTTGTACATAGGACGGTGCATAAAAATGGACTGACCTATTTGTTTTCAGTCGACTGTTATTTTCATAGAATCCTGTGGTAATTTAGTGTGCCATGCATGTTGTAGAGCTATCATATGTCTCTCATCATTTATTTCTCACCGACCTGCTATCTGCTACCTTTACATTATACTAATTGTGCACACACTTCACCCGTACTCACACTATTGTTTTTTATGCATGGGTATTTCAGACTCTGACGCGGTGTTGATGAATGCAGAAAAGAAAAGAGAGAAGTCGCTCTAGTGTAATTCGAAGATAAGCACTAAGCATTTTAGCGCTCTAAAGGGTGTAGTGTCAGCAGTTGGAGACAGTAAACGTAGCTCTGCAGTTGATGATCTCAATTGCCACACACAACCATCCCAGGTGCTTACTTTAACTTTGTGCTGTCAAATGTGGTTGCATGTTGCATATGGTGGCTTGTATTGCTTCCAATTTGGTTAAATTGCATCTTCTTACTTTACACATTATACCTTTGATAATGACATGCCTTCCTGTTTTTGATACATACTACATATGTCTATTAACCATGTTCGTACATCAAACTAATGCTCCTTTGTATCCCTCATCAATCACTTATGATGAGACACTCACCCCAGTGGGTTACTGTGAGACGCCCTACTCGTTTAAAGAGTGCAGTGTCATCCTCCCCACATGATTGTCAAGAAACAGCAAGGCTAAATGAAGATAGTCAACGTAGCTCTCTAGTTGATGACCGCAATTCCCCCACACCACCATCATAGGTGCTTTCTCTTACTTAGCAGTGTGATATGTGGTTGCATGTTGCATATGGTGTCTACCTTGTAATGCTTCTAATTAGGGTAAATTGCATCTGCTTAGTTAACACATTATACCTGTAAATATGACATGCCTTCCTGTTTTTGGTACATACTACGTCTTTCTATTAACCATGTTCTTAGATCAAACTACTTTTCTTGTGTATCCCTCATCAATCACTTCTGACGATACACCTTCAAGTTGACAGTGTAATATTGGTTGCATCTTTCATATCATTTCAAACATGCATTGCCTCTAATTTAATGAAGTGCCACTTATAATGAGACACATCTAACTTGGTATAGTGATTTTGGTTGGATCTTTCATATGGTGTCTAGATTGCATTGCTTCCAATTTGTTGAAATGCCTTCTGCTTAGCGTTTTTCATACATATTCCATCCTCCTACAATGTGGTTTTCATACATAAAAGTTGTGTTCGTCAGTATCATGCATCAACGAATTTGGAAGTGCGAATTTCATTCCTTTTTCTTGTGTGTTTACTTGACAAGGCAAAATCTGAAAGGACGACGGCACGGAATAATGGTGGTCCTCTAGAGCAACCGAAACAGATGATCTATGCAGATTCTCCTGCTACTCATACTACAGTGCTAGTTCCAAATCTCATCTCCCCTACTCCACAACCCAAGGTGCTTGCTCTAACATGGCAGTGTGATATCTGGTTGCATGTTGCATATGGTGCCTAGCTTGTATTTCTCCTAATTTGTTAAATTGCATATCCTTAGCTTACACATTATACATGTGAATATGACACACCTTCCTGTTTTGGTACATACTACATCTGCCTATCACACCATGTTCTTACATCAAACTACCGTTCTTGTGTATCCTGCATCTATCGCTTATGATGAGACAGTCACGCCTATGGGTTAATATGAGACGCACTACTCTTATAAAGAATGCAATTTCATCCTCTCCACATGATTCTCAAGAAACAGCAAGCCTAAATGAAGATATTGAACGTAGCTCTATACTTGGAGACCGCACTTCCCCTACACCACCATCACAGGTGCTTGCTCTAACTTCGCAGTGTGATATGTGGTTGCATGTTGCATATGGCGTCTAGCTTGTAATGCTTCTAATTAGGGTAAATTGCATCTGTTTAGTTTACATACTATACCTGTGAATATGACATGCCTTCCTATTTTTGGTACACACTACATCTATGTGTTAACCATGTTCTTACATGAAACTACCTCTCTTCTGTATCCTGCATCAATCACTTATGATGAGTCACATTTATTTGTTGCATATTGCATATTATTTCTAGCCTATTGCCATGTATTGCTTCTAATTTGGTCAAATACATTTGTTAGGGCACCCTTTTAATTTGGCAGAGTGATATTGGTTTCATCTTTCATATGATTTCTAGCTTGCATTGATTCTAACAAGTTCAAGCACCTTGTGCTTAGTTTACACAATAGACATCATAAATGTTAGTATGCCACGCCGTCTTGTTTTTCATACATATTCCATCCTCCTATCATGCAGCTGCCTTAAATGAAAGTAGTGTTCGTCAGTATCATGCATCAATGAGTTCTGAAGAGCAAATTTTATTCCTTTTTCTTGTGGGTTTGACTTGACAAGGCAAAATCAAGAAATAGGAAGGAAAAGAGTAAGGAAGGCGATGATGGTGGTCCTATGCAGCAACGTAAATGGAGCATCTGTATCGATTCTCCTTGTACTGATAGTGCATTACAAGGTCCAAGTCTCCACTCCCGTACTCCACCATCCAAGGTGCTTGCTCTAACTTGGTAGTGTGATATCTGGTTGCATGTTGCATATGGTGTCTAGCTTGTATTGCTCCTGATTAGTGTAAACCGCATCTGCTTAGCTTACACATGATACGTGTGAATATGGCACGCTTTCCTGTTTTTGGTACATACTATATCTGTCTATCACACCATGTTCTTACATGAAACTACTCTTCTTGTGTATCCTGCATCAGTCATTTATGATGGGGCACCTTTAAGTTTGCAGTGTGATATTGGTTTGGGTCTTGAATATGATTTCTAGCATGTATTGCTTCTAGTTTGATGAACGCCACCTATGACGAGATAGTTTTAACTTGGCAGAGTGATATTGATTGCACCTTCCATATGGTGTCTAGTTTGAAGTGCTTCTAATTTGTTGAAGTGCCTTCTGCTTAGTTACCACATCATAGGTGTGAATATGTCAAGCCGTCCATTTTTTCATACATATTCCATCCTCGTATCATGACTTTGCCTTTCATCAGAGTAGTGTTCGTCAGTATCATGCATGAATAAGTTCTGAGGAGCAAATTATATTCCTTTTTCTTGTTGGTATGACCACACAATGCAAAATCAATAAAGCTAAAAGAAATTGGCAATGCATTGGATGATGGTGGTACTTCCGAGCAACTGAAACGGAGGTTCTCTACAGATTCTACTCCGCCATACTCCCAACAAGATTCGCAAGACAACGCAAGGCTAGACAGTCAACGTAGATGTGTAGATGATGAGCACATCTCCCCTACTCCACCATCATAGGTGCTTGCTCTAACTTGGCACTATTATATGTGGTTGCATGTTGCGTATGATGTCTAGCTTGTATTGCTTCTAACTTTGTTGAATTGCATCTGCTTACTTTACACACAATGCATGTGAATATGACATGTGTTCCTGTTTCTAGAACATACTATATCTGATCACACGATGTTCTTACATCAGACTACTATTCTTGCATATCCCGCATCAGTCACTTATGATAAGGCACCTTTAAGTCGCCACTGTGATATTGGTTGTGTCTTGCATATGATTTCTAGCATGTACTACTTCTAATTTGTTGAAATGCCATACAGTTTGAACTTGGCAGAGTGATATTGGTTGCATCCTTCATATGGTGTCTAGCTTGCAGTGCTTCTAATTTGTTGAAATGCCTTCTGCTTAGTTACCACATCATAGGTGTGAATATGTCACGCCATCCTGTTTTTCATACATATTCCATCCTCGCATCATGTGTTTGCCTTTCATCCGAGTAGTGTTCGTCAGTATCATGCATGAATGAGTTCTGAAGAGCGAATTTTATTCCTTTTTCTTATCGGTTTGACTTCACAATGCAAAATCATTACAGCTGAGGGAAATTAGTCCGGCAGTGGATGATGGTGGTCCTTCGGAGCAACTCAAACAGGGGGTCTCTACAGATTCTACTCCGACATCCTCCCAACAAGATTCGCAAGACAACACAAGGTTGGACAGTCAACATAGCTGTGTAGATGATGAGCACATCTCCCCTACTCCACCATCACAGGTGCTTGCTCTAACTTGGCACTATTATATGTGGTTGCATGTTGCGTATGATGTCTAGCTTGTATTGCTTCTAACTTTGTTGAATTGCATCTGCTTACTTTACACATAATGCCTGTGAATATGACACGTGTTCCTGTTTCTAGAACATACGTGTACATGATGAGTACATATCCCCTACTCCACCATCACAGGTGCTTGCTCTTACTTGGAACTGTTATATGTGGTTGCGTTTTCCGTATGATGTCTAGTTTGTATTGCTTCTGATTATGTTGAATTGCATCTGCGTAGCTTACAACTTATACCTGCAACAATCACTTACCCATAAGACACATTTAACTTGGGACTGTGATGTAGGTTGCATCTTGCATTGTCTTCTAGCTTGTACTGCTTCTAATTTCCTGAAATGGCACTTACGACGAGACACTTTTTACCTGATAGAGTGATATTGGTTGCATGTTCATATGGTGCCTAGCTTTCATTTCTTCTAATTTTGTTCAAATGCCTTCCGCTTACCGTTTTTTCATACATATTACATCCTCCTATCATATGTGTGAATATGAAACGTTGTCTTTTTTGTATATATTCCATCCTCTTATCATGCGCTTGCCTTACATCAAAGTAGTGTTCGTCTGTGTCATGCATCAACCAGTTATGCAGAGCTAATTTTATCCATCTTCTTGTGGTTTTGACTTCATAAGGCAATATCAAAAAATAGGAAGGAAAAGAGTAAGTTAGGGGATGTTGGTGGTCCTCCGCACCGACACGAACAAAGACTCTCTAGATTTCCCACTGCTACGGCTAATGAAGTTGAAGTCCCAAGTCTACATGATGAGTTCATCTCCCGTACTCCACCATCGCAGGTGCTTGCTCTAAGTTGACAGTGTGATAATTGGTTTCATGTTGCATATGTTGTCTAGCCTGTATTTCTTCTATTTTGCTTAAACTGCACCTGCTGAGTTTATACGTTATACATGTGCATATGACATGGCTTTTTGTGTCTAGAATACACTGCATCTATCTATCATACCATGTTCTTGCATAAAAGTACTGTTGTTGTGTATCCCGCATCATTCACTCATGATTGGACACTTTTAACATGGCAGTTTGGTAGTGGTTGCATCTTGCATTAATTTCTACGTTGTACTGCTTCTAATTTTTCAAATTGCCACTTATGACAAGACACTTTTAACTTGGCAGAGTAATATTGGTTGCATCTTTCATACGGTGTCTAGCTTGCATTACTTCTATTTTCTTGAAAATCCTTCTGCTTAGTTTACACATCGTAGATGTGAATATGTCATGTCGTCCTTTTTTTCTTACATATTCCATCCTCATACGGTTGTCTTACATCAAAGTATTGCTCGTCTCTATCATGCATCAATGAGTTCTGAAGAGCGATTTTATTCTTTTGTGTTGTGGGTACGGCTTGACATGGCAAAATCAAAAAAGAGCAAGGAAAATAATATAGTAGGGAGTGGTGTTACTCGTCGGGTGAAATGAAAAAGGATCTGCCGTCGAGATTCTGCTGGTACTTATAGTGCAGTAGAAGGTCCAAGTCCACCGGCTAAATCTACAAACACAGTATCACCTGCTCCACCAGCTGCAGCATCCGCTTCAACTGTACCAGCATCTCAACGAGTTACTCATTCGTTTGCTCCAGAACTGGACAGTTCCCAAGCTTCCTTCACACCTAACACTACTTCCGAAGCACTGCTGACACAACAGGACTTGGCAAGATCAGATGAACCTCATGAGCATCAACACCAAGATGGTACCTGACTGAGTCAAGTTGTAATTGCATGCTCCTTTATATGTACTCTCACAGTTTGATGTGCACTAACACTTTCCATATTCGTTGCTGAACTAGCACCATGGCGCAAGCAGAAACAGACATCAGGGATAATGCTTGACAGATTAACAAAATCTAAAGGAGGAAGAATGGAGATCCATTTTGAGGCAGGTTTAAAAAGGCCACGTGATGCTACAGAGTTAGCCAAGTTAGTATTAGAGGCAGCCGTTGCCGTTAGGTGTCATGCACGTATCCTCCCAACGTGGATCCAGTACAGGAATGAGAAAGACAATACCCAGTTTAACACCTTCCTTGACAATTTATCCGTAAGTAATGTTATTCATCGCAATTAGTAATATTGTCTTGCTCTGTCCCATACTTTCTAGCTTCCTCCTAATAAGACTCACATTGTTTTTTCAATAGATGAGGTTCAAGTTGGATCTGAAAGATGATGCAACTAAACAAGCATGCACTCATGTTTTTTAGTCTGCTTTGTGACAGTATCGGTACCACCTTAGAAAATCTCACTTTGAAGGCAAGGCTAACAATGAAATCACCCAAACATCTCCAATGGAATATATTACAGGTGAAGATTGGACAGCCGTTGTTAGACACTGGTCTGATCCAAAGTATCAGGTAGGCTATATATATTTGATCAGACCACATATTGAACTTATATTTATGTATGTGCCTTACAAGTGTATCTTCTTCTAGGCTAACTATTTGAAGAACAAAACCAACCGTTCTAAAGTGAAATTCCAACAGATAACAGGATCTCGTAGCTATATTGCACACTGCAAGGCTCTTGTAAATAGCTTCTACTTCCTTCTTTTTTTGTGCCATATTATCGTATCTATATTGACTTGTTCCAAATAGAAAGGAAAGCCCGTGCGGACCAAAAAGAACCTGAACCGAATGCAGTGCAAATCTTCAAGGATTGCCACACCAGCAACATGAAGGGCATGAGCACACCAGTTCAAGCCGCTATTGTAAGTCCTTACTCCTCCTGCCTTTGAACTGATTGGTACTGTGATGTGTTCATTTAACTACTTGGTTTGCAGCCAATGTCAGTTACGTTGTTCACTTTTATACACAGTTGTCTTAACGTATCATTTCACCTTACATGGTTTAAAAGAGATGAATGATATTCTTTTGGTCTTGATCTGTAATCTAGTTGTTATGTTCACGTGCGCACACGATGATAAAATAGCATGTTTGTTTTATATATGTTTGCCCATGATATGAATGATGTCATACTATGTTCATCCTACTTTAGACCATGTCTGTTTATCCTTAGATGTCAACGAATGTGAGGAAATAGACAATACAGTAGGCATGCTACATGGACATATGTTCCGAAAGTGATTTTATTATGTAGTTGGCACTACAATACATGCTAATGTATTACAGTAGTTCACCAAAATAAGTTATCTATAAACGTGTAACCTACTTTGTTTGTTTTTTCTCATTAGTAACTTATCTGATAAACTAATCTACAAGTTCAAACTTTCAGGAAGCTATGGAACAAATGATTGAACAGCCACAACCACCAGAAGGTGACGAGGCTACCACAGGCACAATGTCACATCTTGCTGCAGTCCGTCAGTATCTCTCCACTAACAGTGCAAAAAGCACCTTCTTGCGTAATTCGGGGTTGGTTGTCAAGGTAACCACGTCCAAATCGCCTACTGAACAAAACCTTCCTACTAGACAGAGTGATATATCTGTGCTCCAAACAGAAGTCCAATCCCTAATGGACGTCGTTTCGGAAACAAGAATAGTGGTTGACAAATGTCGTCAAGATATGAATGGTTTTGAAACCAGACTATCAGACATTCGCTTCATTGTTCAAGAGCAATGGCGGAAAAAAGGTTAAGATCGTGTTGTTCCATCAGATTCTACAGCCTGAAACATTAGCACTCATGTCAAATGATCTGTGCTTCTCTACATATGATGATGCTTTTATTTGGAAGGACGTAAACTTTATGCCAACAGGTCTTTTGTTGTATGGTTGGAATTTATTTTGTTGTGATACATCATTTATGATGCTGCCATAGGCTGCAGTAATTACGATGCTATTTTTGTATAGTGTAGGTTTATCTTAGTAATGTATTCAGCCGAAAGCTTTGTAGGAGCCCAACATGCCAACATTCGTCGGGCCCATTCCAATTGGGCTAAAAATGATTACGGGCTGAAATCGGCATGTAGCCCACTAAAAATATCTAGGCCTAAATCAACATAAGCTTTCTTATTTTTCTGGTAGGCTTGTGCCCATAGTGGGCCTTTAACATGCCTAAACATAATTTGGGCCCTCAGTAAAAATAGGCCGTTTACAGGTGTAAATATCTCGAGCCCATAAAAAACATGGGCCTTTAATAGAACGAAAGTGAGATTGGGCCCTGATTGTGCCAATAACCCACTGGTCTTACCAGGCCGAAATGGTGGCCCATTTACAATGCGGATCTTTGACAGGCCGAAATTTGGACAGGCCGTAAATGCGCCGACCTAATACACGGGCCTTTAATAGGTCGGAACTTCGGTCGGGCTAGATTATCGTCATTTTTATATGGGCCGTTAATGGGCCCAATATGACATTGGGCCACATATGGACCATTGTTTTCGTCCGGCGTTAATAGGCCGAATATGACAACAGGCCGAAAGTGGCCCAAATCTATAGTGGGCCTCTAAGAAGCCAAATGTCAGACATGGCCGAATATGACCCAAATCCTTCATGGACGTTTATGGGTCGAAAGTTTTGATGGCCTATAAATGGGCCCAAATGAAGTAGGACCTTTAATAGGCCGGAAATACACTGGGCCGTAATTTGGCCCAAATACTTAGCAGACTGTTAACGGGCCAGAAGTGACCATGGGCTGCGATGATGACAAGTTTAGGACAGGCCGTTGATGGGCCGATTTGACACTAGCCGTATGGGCCTTAACAGAGAATGTTGGGCCTTTAGCTGGGCCGGCCCATTATGGTCTGCAAAATCTTGTGGGCCTTTAGCTGGGCGGGCCCATTGTGGTCCGCTAAATCTTGTGGGCCTTCAGCTGGGCCGGCCCATTATGGTCTGCAAAATCTTGTGGGCCTTTAGCTAGGCCGGCCCATTATGGTTCGCTAAATCTTATGGGCCTTCAGTTGGGCCGGCCCATTTAAACTTTATGGGCCACTTTTGGGCCCGTCCACGTGTCAACATATCATAGGCCCATCTCGACCGTTGGATGAGTGACACATGTGCCAACGCGGAGCTAAAGCATGGATCCGTCAGCCAATGAGAATTTTACACGTGGAAAATCGGCATTGGTCATGGCTGTTAGCGGGTTATCGGATCCAAAACCGGACCCGATAGCTTAATGACGGTTAACAGCGTCCTGTTACTGTGGATGTCACGTGTCGGTCACCCTTGACGAAAGCACTTCTATGATGCGCGATTTATCGTCATGGAAGTGGACACTTCCGTGATGATAATTTTGGTAATGTCATGGAACACTTCTATGACAGCACAAGTATGACTATCTTGATTCTATCATAAAATTGTCATGGATGTACATGCATGACAAAAAACGCGACCTACTGTGACAAACACATATCATCATGGAAGTGTTTTTTTTGTAGTGCATGACGGTGTCACTTTTCCGGGCCGGTAAAGTGACAGTTATATAAATAAGAAAAAGAAAGAGAAGCATGATGTTGTCATGTTGTCAGCAATCAAATTATCGTAAATAGATAATATGGTTGCATTGTTTCAATTTGTGTTCGTACTCTGATTGCTGTGGCTGCAACTCGATCTTGGCAAATCTCTCAAATGGATGTCAAAATGCTTTCCTTCATGGTGATCTACATGAGTTTTTTCTATATGCAGCCACCTCTAGGTATTGAAGTTCCTAATGGTCATGTTTGTCGCCTTCAAAAGGCCCTCTATGGGAAAAAAGCAACCACCTCGTGCTTGGTTTGAGTGGTTCAGCTCTGTGGTTCAAGTTGCTGGTTTCTCTTCTAATGAGCATGACCCTGCACTTTTCACTCAACTTTGAGTCTCTTCCCTCTCGTATGACTATCAAAGTGGAGTTCCTTCTATATAAGAAGAGCTGGGCAGGGTCGGTCAAATCGTCTGCAAGTACATAAACTGCTTGAATCAAAGTTATAGATCCCTTTTTAGTAGAAGCAATTCTTTCTTGAAAAGAACCCATTTATGTACTAAGAGTAGGTTGATAACCCACTGCGGAGGGCATTCTCCCTAATAAAGCGGATACCTCTAATCCTGCTTGAACAAAACGAAAGATATTATCGATAAATAAAAGCATGTCTTGCTTATTATTTTCAACCTACTCAAGTCTAAACCGTTGGGGCCCCTTAGAGGTTCAAACCATGGAGCACAAGTATAGAGAAAGCTATCTTGGTAACAGATAGAAAGCAAAGTCTCTCCTTCTTTCTGTTCGCCAAGTCTCCGAGGTCAAGCAGTCTCAATTTCACTACAGGATTTGCAGATGAATGCTGGGCTGGGCCACCTCAAATGGCGTGAGCCGCATGCAAGGAGACATGCACATACGGTTTTCAGGGGGATCCGGCCGGCCGGCAGGTACATCAACCTCCTAGAGTTTATTTTCCAATATTTGAAGGGGCGAGGTCTTGGATACAAAAGTGTGAACATTACTTTTCGGTGTACCAAGTTACGGATTGGTACAAGGTAGAACTTTCGGCTATGCACCTTAGGGGGAGAGCTGAAAGCTGGTACAATAGTTTCTTAGTGAATAGGGGACAAGGCCTTGTTGAGGATGATCTCATGTGTGAAATTTGATAAATTCCATTCCATTTATACAAGAAGTGTTGATCCCTTTTTTAGAATAAAAAGGGGTTTGTGGGTGTCTCGGTCGGTTCCCATGGCCACAAAAAACTAGCGGGGGCACCAAATTCATGCATCTTTACCAATTAACCAATTTCTTGACGTTGGGGTGGATCCTAAAGAGATACCACTTCCTCATGAATTTATCTTGAATTGAGACCTTTTTGCTCAACTTTATCCTAGTACGTCATCCCGATCGTGCCGCCATGGAATCTTATTTTTGTCTGGCTCCGATCTTTGGAAGCGATTAAACTTCTTATGTGGGTTATTCTACTACTGCTTATTGCCGGACATATTTGAGCTTTATGCTCTTCTCCTTCTTGGGGGTCGGCCTGTAGTAGCAGGCGAGGACGAGGCCGAACAGCGCACCAGGGCCATTGGGCTGCAGTGCACGAACAAAGACAAGAGACGGCACGGTTAGAGAGACACTCTCAAGTTATAAGATTTGGTTGGAATCTGAAGATGGAGATATTACTGACTGTGATGTAGAGGTCGAATTTGATGAGAGCATAGGACGTCCAGCAGACGCCATGCCAAAGCTAGTCTTCCTTGCTTTCCCAACAAACAATAAGACCCATAGCATGTGCACCAGGATGGTCTTTCTATCCCTATATATTCTAATAGAACTAGACCTCTCATACCCGGGTCAGGGGAGCTCTCGTAAGTGAGCCTAAGTAAGTAGTGTGGTTCGAGCGGACCAGTCACCGCTGAGTTCTGCTTTCCTTGCAGAGGCTTCGGTTTCCTCTGTAGCCAGTTTCAATTCCAAATCATTTGCCGACATGCGCACTCACTTCTCTTTTATGTCCACTACCAGCGCCCTTTACCATAACTTCTGCTCGTTGCAAACCTACTATATGAATAGCATCTACTGTTGTTCTTTGACCAGCATAGGGTGTCATTTCGTTCAATTTTGGGTCAAATGACAAGAGGGACTTTCAAGCAGATTAGAAGTAGATGTTGTTGAGAAAAGGTCAAAGTTCCACTATGGAGGTCAGAACAAGCATCTACCTACCAAGTGAATTGTGATTGAAATGACGATGGCAACAGGTTGAGCTCTATCCACTGAAATTGAATCCATCGATGTGGTAAAGGACAGAGCAGAAACAAATCCTCCATTTCCCTGCCTTGCGACCAACGAGAGATGGAAATGCCATTGAGAGATTAGAAGGTATAAAGAAAATGTCAGATAGAGGTCGTGCTTCTGCTCAGTACAAAAGAACAATCTGAGTGAGGATAAGGTGGATTATGTTAGGGTCCGTGAAAGCAACTTGACATGCCAATCAACTCTCATACGAGCTCCCGGTGGTTCATTCATTTGGCCATAGACTAGAGCTACCTTTGATTCCTCAATACTTTTTCATTAATTACTCTGGATTCCTTCATTTCCATATAAATATCATTTCCTTCACGAGTTCGTTCCCCTACTCCACCGAATACGTAGATAGGAAGGAGCGAGCCGAGCCCCAAGGATAATGAATTGGTATGCCGGGTGCTTACTTGAGCAAGAAGCCAAGTCATCGACCCAACTTTCCGATTCAAATATGACTCCTTTCCACTTTCAACAAATAGAGAAATCTATGCTCCGGTAGCGGAATAGCCCAGGCATCTTAACGTGCTCTTGGCAGAAAGGTTATAGAATGGGATTCTGACGACACCCAGTACTCGGGATCTCCTGCTTGAAGAAGCAAGGAATTTCAATTACTCAGTCATTGGCAAAAGCGAATTCGTCGCAATAGCCACCAATCTGGCGAGGCGGTTTCGCCACGCCAAGCTTGGGGAACCGGATTCTCCTGACCCTAAGTAGGAGGCTCATTCCATGGGCCTACTCGTTATCAGTGGGATCAGGGATACTTTCAGCAAGAAATATATCAAAGAGTTAACAATGGGCTAGCCAAAAATCTTAGTTTATCGGAAGCTTGGTCTAAAATTCCCGTAAATTGATTATATTGGTAATAAATCCGGCAAATAATGCAATTGATGTTGCTTGTGGCCCCATGGAACGACCGTATAAAAGGAAATAGGTAGCAAGGGAGTTGGTTAGACTAAAGATACGGTCTTTAGATCAAAGACCATAGGAAGGTCTTCATGCTATGCCGAAGACGACGATGGCTCCATACCGGGTGGTAATACACAGGTATAGGATTTCCTGTAATGATGTGAAACTGTATATTTCAGAGAAATAGCTCAGTTCGATAGGAAGGCGCATCTGGTAAGTGTAACAAGTCCAAATCCCTCATCTCATACGTTCCCTCCACCTCCTCCGCTGGCCTCATAAGCCTCATGGCCAGTAGGCAATGATCTGACTTGGGTGACCCTTTTCGTTCCGCTTAGCCCTATCGGGAATTTTAGTGATAGGTTCTATAGGAACTGGATGATCCTATGTGCTCAAATACCTAACGAAAAATTACGATTTTCCTTTCACTAAGGTATGACGGCTTCTTATTTAAAGAAGATGCAGCACAGAGGAAACAAAGGCTAAACTAAGCGCTTTTGTTTGAACAAAAAGGATTCTTGTTTCACCGAGGAAAAGAGAGAAGTTCTGGATAAATTGACAATGCTGAATTGAATTGACTAATTTAAGTTCCGCCTATTCCACATTAATGGGAGTACATTATGTTTCTGCTTCACGGATATGATATTTTTTGGACATATTTATTAATAGCAAGCCTTATTCCTATTTTGGCATTTTTGATTTCAGGACTTTTAGCCCCGGTTAGTGAAGGACCAGAGAAGCTTTCTAGTTATGAATCGGGTATAGAACCCATGGGAGGTGCTTGGGTACAATTCCGAATACGCTATTATATGTTTCCGCTTGTTTTTGTTGTTTTTGATGTGGAAACTGTCTTTCTATACCCTTGGGCAATGAGTTTTGACGCCTCTACCCCACGCATCTAACCATCTCGCATGCTTCACCGGTTCCACCAAAAACTCTCATTTGTTGAAGCGGAGCATAGTGTGGCGTCGAGCGAGAAAGGTCTCTTTTTTGGTTTATTCACTGAACCAAAATGAAACTCAGCACTTGTTTTTTTATTGATTCCTGGGGCTAGGCATTCGCAGAATCAATCTATCCTAACCCAGACGTACTTTTCGGATCAGTGACGGCCTCTCCAGCAGAGCTGGGCGCCGGGGCCTTGGATGCGCTAGCGATCGGCACATTAGGGGAGTACTTTCCCGGGTTCCTAATTTTTCTGGACCAAACCTCGACTCCGACCCAATGATACAATGATTTTTTTTGTTCATATTCATAAATAAAAAAGATTCGAAATCACAATGCTACTATAGCAAAGCCAAACGCAAATACACATGCAAATTGCGTCGACTACCTCATCACTGTCCAAAATGGGGGATACCGCTATTCATACATGGATGGACGAGGGACTCCGCTGACAACATCAGTAGATGACTTTTCTCGCGGAATGCTATTAACGTTGGAGAAAAACACTACTCTCAAACTCACCCTCCGGGTGATAGGTAGAAGCATTAGTACCTAACGGAGCGGTATCTAACCAAAAAGAGAGGGTCAAATTGGTAAGTTTTCTTACATCTCCCCCCCAGGGGCCTAGCTATCATATACACCGCCAAAATAAAGAGCTTTGAGTACTAGAAGAAAGCACCTAGACCTATCAAAATTAAGTGAATACCCAAAATTGTAGTAATTTTATTTCTATCTTTCCAGACATAACCAAAGAATGGAAAAGATTCCTCAAGAGTCTCGGGTCCCACAAGCGCGTGATAAATGCCACGGAAGCCTATCGATTCGATGATCCCTATAGGGAGCGGTCAGCGAGAGTTAATTATTGGGGACAAACAGACTGGCAAAACAGCAGTAGCCACAGATACAATTCTCAATCAAAAAGGGCAAGGTGTAATATGTGTTTATGTAGCTATCGGTCTGGGAAATTAAATTGAAGCACAGAACTGGTTGAAGATTACGAAGCACTTTGAATTTGAATAAGACCATGCTCCTTCTTTTTCATAAAATGGGTGGGTAGAGGCTCTCTTATCCAATTATTATCCTAAATAGGTTTATTTTTTTACTCATCTGCTCTATTAATGCAGAAATAAGTAAAAAGGTATAATTAGATCTATCTCGAATTTTTGAGAACCCTTTGAGAAGGCATTCAAGAGGTTATCAAATAAAACATAAAAGTAAAAAAGAATATAACTAAAATGGAATTGGCAATATAATTTTTACAGACTTTTGAAAGAAAAAAGGGCATTTTGCAACCGTTATTTCTTATTTCTTGCCTATATCGTATCACGGAAACCTTTCGCTTTGGAACATGGAGAGATGGCTGAGTGGACTAAAGCGGCAGATTGCCAATCCGTTGTACAATTTTTTTGTACCAAGGGTTACCTCTTGACGACTGGGAGATCCTATAAAATGAAGAGCGTTTCGTAAACAAATCAGTGTCTTGTCTGAATCTCGACTCGATGCCTCCTCATTTGCTCCCATTCCCATATTAATAAAAGAATTAGGGATATACGAGGGAAAAGAATGCAAAAGGCATTTAGAGATTTGACTGGGATTCATTCGGGTATGGGACCGACCTAGGATTCTTCCATCCGAGTGAGTACCGCCCTTCTGATTTGGTTTGAGTACGGGACCGACCTTCTCTTTTGTTTGTAATTGGTATTGCCCGAAACAAAGGAACTTTGGTTGAGAGTAGGTACAATTACCTCATCAAGTTCTACTTTCCTCCCACTCACTTCTTTCGAGAGAAACTCCTTCTCTAGAAAGGTTCCGTTCTTAGCAACAAAAATCTTGCCTTTCGACTTGTGGTAGAAGGTGTATTGTTTATTTAGGGTAACCTATGAAGACACATTTATCTGATTTGGGTTCGAGCCTATCAGGCTGAAGCCTTTTCACATAAGCATCGCATCCCCAAACTTTCAGAAACGACAGCTTAGGTTTGTTGCCAAACCATAGTTCCTACGGTGTCATCTCAACGGATTTTTAATGGTGCCCTGTTTAAAGTGAATGCAGTTGTCTCTAATGCATAACTCCAAAATGATAGTGGTAAATCGGTAAGAGACATCATAGATCGCACCATATCCAAAAAATGCGGTTACGAAGTTCGGACACACCATTACGTTGTGGTGTTCTAGGTGGCGTGAGATAAGAAACTATTCCACATTGTTTTAATGAAGGCAAAACTTGTAACTCAAATATTCACCTCCATGATCAGATCATAGAAACTTTATTTTCTTGTTACGATGATTCTCCACTTCACTCTGAAATTCTTTGAGCTTTTCAAATGTTTCAGACTTGTGTTTCATTAAGTAGATATACTCATATCTTCTCAAATCATCTGTGCAGGTTAGAAAATAATGATACCCTCCACGAGCCACAATACTAATCAGACAGCATACATCGGTATGTATTATTTCCAGTAAGTCATTAGCTTGTTCCATTGTTCTGGAGAACAGAGTTTTAGTCATCTTGCCCATGAGGCATGGTTCACAAGCATCAAATGATTCATAATCAAGTGATTCCAAAAGCCCATCAGCATGGAGTTTCTTCATGCGCTTTAGACCAATATGACCTAAACGGCAGTGCCACAAGTATGTTGCACTATCATTATCAACTTTGTATCTTTTGGCATCAATATTATGAATATGTGTATCACTACGATCAAGATTCAATAAACCATCAACATTGGGTGTATGACCATAGAAGGTTTTATTCATGTAAACAGAATAACAATTATTCTCAGTTTTAAATGAATAACTGCATTGCAATAAACATGATCTAATCATATTCATGCTCAACGCAAACACCAAATAACATTTATTTAGGTTCAGCACTAATCCCGAAAGTATAGGGAATGTGCGATGATGATCATATCAATCTTGGAACCACTTCCAACGCACATCATCACTTCACCCTCAAATAGTATCTATTTGTTGCACAACTCCTGTTTCGAGTTACTAATCTTAGCAATCGAACAGGTATCAAATACTCAGGGGCTACTACGAGCACTAGTAAGGTACACATCAATAACATGTATATCAAATATACCTTTGTTCACTTTGCCATCCTTCTTATCCGCCAAATATTTGGGGTATCTCCACTTCTAGAGACCATTTCCTTTGCAGTACAAGCACTCAGTTTCAGGCTTAGGTACAGCTTTTGGCTTCTTCACGGGAGTGACAACTTGCTTGTCATTCTTCTTGAAGTTCCCCTTCTTACCCTTGCCCATCTTCTTGAAACTAGTGGTCTTGTTGACCATCAACACTTGATGCTTTTTCTTGATTTCTACCTTCGTCGATTTCAGCATCACGAAGAGCTCGTGAATCATTTTCATCATCCCTTGCATATTACAGTTCATCACGAAGTTCCAGTAACTTGGTGATAATGACTAGAGAACTCTATCAATCACTATCTTATCTGGAAGATTAACTCCCACTTGATTCAAGCGATTGTAGTACTCGGACATTCTAAGCACATGCTCACTGGTTGAGCTATTCTCCTCCATCTTGTAGGCGAAGTACTTGTCAGAGGTCTCATACCTCTCGACATGGGCATGAGCCTGAAATACCAATTTCAGCTCTTGGAACATATCATATGCTCTGTGGCGTACAAAACATTTTTGAAGTCTCTGTTCTAAGCCGTAAAACATGTTGCACTAAACTATCAAGTAGTCATCATATCAAGATTGTCAAACGTTCATAACGTCTGCATCTATTCCTGCAATAGGTTTGTCACCTAGCGGTGCATCAAGGACATAATTCTTCTGTGCAGCAATGATGATAATCCTCAGATCGCAGACCCAGTATGCATCATTGCTACTATCATCTTTCAACTTAGTTTTCTCTAGGAACATATCAAAAAAATATAGGGAAGCTACAACGTGAGCTATTGATCAAGAACATAATTTTCAAATACTATCAGGACTTAGTTCATGATAAATTAAGTTCAATTAATCATATTACTTAAGAACTCTGACTTAGATAGACATCCCTCAAGTCATCTAAATGATACATGATACAAATCAACTAAACCATGTCCGATCATCACGTGAGATGGAGTAGTCTTCAATGGTGAACATCACAATGTTGATCATATCTACTATATGATTCACGTTCGACCTTTCGCTCTCCAGTTTTCTGAGGCCATATCTGTATATGCTAGGCTCGTCAAGTTTAACCCGAGTATTCGGCGTGTGCAAATATGGCTTGCACCCATTGTATTTGAACGTAGAGCTTATCACACCCGATCATCACGTGGTGTCTCAACACAAAGAACTTTCGCAATGGTGCATACTCGGGGAGAACACTTATACCTTGAAATTTTAGTGAGGCATCATCTTATAATGCTACCGTTATACTAAGCAAAATAAGATGCATAAAAGAGAAACATTACATGCAATAAAAATATGTGACATGATATGGCCATCATCAACTTGTGCTCATGATCTCCATCACCGAAGCAATGTCATGATCTCCATCGTCGCTGGCTTGACACCTGGATCTCCATCATAGCGTCGTGGTTGTCTCGCCAACCATTGCATCTACGACTATCACTACCGCTTAGTGATGAAGTAAAGCAATTACATAGCGCTTGTATTTCATACAATAAAGTGACAACCATATGGCTCCTGCCAGTTGCCGATAACTTCTACAAAACATGATCATCTCATACAACAATCTTATATCACATCATGTCTTGACCATATCACATCAACACATGCCCTGCAAAAACAAGTTAGACGTCCTCTACTTTGTTTGTTGCAAGTTTTACGTGGCTGCTACGGGCTTCTAGCATCAACCGTACAAACCTACGGCACAAAAACCACAATGGTGATTTATCAAGTTTGCTATTTTAACCTTCGCAAGGACTGGCCGCAGTCAAATTCAATTCAACTAAAGTTGGAGAAACAGATACTCGCCAGCCACCTTTATGCAAAACTAGTTGCATGTCTGTCAATGGAACCGGTCTCATGAACGCGGTAATGTAAGGTTGATCCAGGCCGCTTCATCCAACAATACCGCCGAATCAAAATAAGACATTGATGGTAAGCAGTATGACGTTCACCGCCCACAACTCTCTGTGTTCTACTCGTGCATATCATCTACACATAGACCTGGCTCGGATGCCACTGTTGGGAAACGTAGCATGCAATTTGAAAAAAAAAATCCTACGCTCACGCCAGATCTATATAGGAGATGCATAGCAATGAGAGGGGGAGAGTGTGTTCATGTACCCTCGTAGACCGAAAGCGGAAGCGTTAACTTAATGCGGTTGATGTAGTCGAACGTCTTCTTGAGTCAACCAAACAAGTACCGAATGTACGGCACCTCCGAGTCTGCACACATCAGCTCGATGATGTCCCTCGATCTCTTGATCCCATAGGGTGTCGATGGAGTTGATGAGTTCCGTCAGCATGACGGTGTGATGACGGTGTTGGTGATGTGATCTGCACAGGGCTTCACCTAAGCACTGCGATGATACTACCAGAGGAGTAAACGGTGGAGGGGGGCACCGCACACGGCTAAGACAATGTTGTGTCTTTCGGGTGCCCCCTGCCCCGTCTATAAAGGAGGAGGGGAGGAGGCAGCCGGCCTAGAGGGGCGCGCCATGGGGGAGTCCTACTAGGACTCCTAGTCCTAGTAGGATTCCCATTTCCTTTTCCGGAGTAGCAAAGAGGGAAAGGGAGACGGAGTACATTACAAAAAAATACACTTCCGTGATGATACGTGTTTGTCACAGTAGGTCGCGTTTTTTGTCATGTATGTACATCCATGACGATTTTATGACAGAATCAAGATAGTCATACCTGTGCTGTCGTAGAAGTGTTCCATGACATTACCAAAATTATCATCACGGAAGTGTCCACTTCCATGACGATAAATCGCGCGTCACAGAAGTGCTTTCGTCAAGGGTGACCGACACGTGGCATCCACCGTAGCGGAACACCGTTAAGCTATCGAGTCGGGTTTTGGATCCGATAACCCGTTAACAGCCCCAACCAATGGGGATTTTCCACGTGTAAAATCATCATTGGCTTGAGGAAACACGTGTCGGCTCACCGTTGGGACAGATGTCATCCACTCATTGGACCGAAGGCGCCTATGATATGGTGACACATGGCACGGCCCAATAGAGGCCCATCCTGTGAAAAGGCTAGCCCATTTGACTTGGTCAAAAGGTGGCAGGCCGGCCCATGGAAAGCCTGTTAACAGCTTGTTCGCATATAGCCCATTTACAGCCCGCTAACCCAAGGCCCGTTACGCCCTATCCGAATTAGGCCTAGTAGCGTCATCTGGGCCATCCAATATGATTCCAGCCCATTTTAACTTCCGGCCCATGTGTGGACCATGACTTCTTTCGGCCCATATGAGGCCCTTTGTAACTCTTGGCCCATTAACGGCCTGTGGTGAAACTGGCCCGTAATGAACAGTGTATCACTTTATACCCATTAACGGCACGTTATTCTATTGGGCTGTTTCTAGCCCAAGTTATCTTTCGGCCTTCTCAGGGCCCATTGATTCTTGGGCTCATTTGCAGCATTCGGTTACATACGGCCCGTTACTATCATTTTCTGCATGTGGGCCAAATTCAGCCCGTCATTACAGTCGGCCCGTTTGCGGACTGTTAATACGTTGGGCCATTTTCATGTCAAAAAAACCGTTGGGCTGTTTTCATAGAGTTATCAAATATGGTCTATTAATGGCCCATTATGGTCCACGAATTGTACGGTCCGTGATTGGCGAAATGATGATATGCCCCGTAGAAGGCCCATGGATCTACGGCCCGTATGAGGCCCATGGATCTACGGCCCATAGAAGGCCCATGGGTCATACGGCCCGTAGAAGGCCCATGGACCCTACGGCCCGTAGAAGGCCCATGGACCCTAAGGCCCGTATAGAAGGCCAATGGATCCTACAGCCCATATAGAAGGCCAATGGATCCTACGGCCGGAAGAAGGCCCATGGATCATACGGCCTGCAGGAGGTGTTGGGGAACGTAGCAGAAATTCAAAATTTTCCTATGAATCACCAAGATCTATCTATGGAGAAACCAGCAATGAGGGGAAGGAGAGTGCATCTACATACCCTTGTAGATCGCTAAGCGGAAGCGTTCAAGAGAACGGGGTTGAAGGAGTCGTACTCGTCGTGATCCAAATCACCAGAGATCCTAGTGCCGAACGGACGGCACCTCCGCGTTCAACACACGTACAGCCCGGTGACATCTCCCATGCCTTGATCCAGCAAGGAGAGAGGGAGAGGTTGAGAAAGACTCCATCCAGCAGCAGCACAACGGCGTGGTGGTGGTGGAGGAGCGTGGCAATCCTGCAGGGCTTCGCCAAGCACCGCGGGAGAGGAGGAGTAAGAGAGGTAGGGCTGTGCCAAGAGGGAGAGGTTCTCATGTGTTGGGCAGCCCCCAGACCTCATGTCTTTATAGGGGGGAGGGGAGGGGGCTGCGCCCCCTCTAGGGTTTCCTCCCTAGGGGTGGCAGCAGCCCCCTGATCCCATCTGGGTGGCGGCCAGAAGGGGAGAGAGGGGAGGCGCACCTAGGGTGGGCCTTAGGGCCCATCTGCCCTAGGGTTTGCCCCCCTCCCCACTTCCCTGCGCCTTGGGCCCTGTGGGGGGGGGCGCACCAGCCCACCTGGGGCTGGTCCCCTCCCACACTTGGCCCATGCAGCCCTCCGGGGTTGGTGGCCCCACTTGGTGGACCCCCGGGACCCTCCCGGTGGTCCCGGTATGTTACCGAAAAAACCCGAAACTTTTACGGTGACCAAAACAGGACTTCCCATATATAAATCTTTACCTCCAGACCATTCCGGAACTCCTCGTGACGTCCAGGATCTCATCCGGGACTCCGAACAACATTCGGTAACCACATACAAACTTCCTTTATAACCATAGCGTCATCAAACCTTAAGTGTGTAGACCTACGGGCTCGGGAACCATGCAGACATGACCGAGACGTTCTCCGGTCAATAACCAACAGCGGGATCTGGATACCCATGTTGGCTCCCACATGTTCCACGATGATCTCATCGGATGAACCATGATGTCAAGGACTCAATCGATCCCGTATGCAATTCCCTTTGTCCAGCGGTATTATACTTGCCCGAGATTCGATCGTCGGTATGCCGATACCTTGTTCAATCTCGTTACCGGCAAGTCTCTTTACTCGTTCCATAACACATCATCCCGTGATCAACCCCTTGGCCGCATTGTGCACATTATGATGATGTCCTATCGAGTGGGCCCAGAGATACCTCTCCGTTTACACGGAGTGACAAATCCCAGTCTCGATTCGTGCCAACCCAACAGACACTTTCGGAGATACATGTAGTGCACCTTTATAGCCACCCAGTTATGTTGTGACGTTTGGTACACCCAAAGCATTCCTACGGTATCCGGGAGTTGCACAATCTCATGGTCTAAGGAAATGATACTTGACATTAGAAAAGCTTTAGCATACGAACTACGATCTTTGTGCTAGGCTTAGGATTGGGTCTTGTCCATCACATCATTCTCCTAATGATGTGATCCCGTTATCAACGACATCCAATGTCCATGGTCAGGAAACCGTAACCATCTATTGATCAACGAGCTAGTCAACTAGAGGCTTACTAGGGACATGGTGTTGTCTATGTACCCACACATGTATCTGAGTTTCCTATCAATACAATTATAGCATGGATAATAAACGATTATCATGAACAAGGAAATATAATAATAATAACTATTTTATTATTGCCTCTAGGGCATATTTCCAACAGTCTCCCACTTGCACTAGAGTCAATAATCTAGTTCACATCGCCATGTGATTAACACTCACAGGTCACATCACCATGTGACCAACATCCAAAGAGTTTACTAGTGTCATTAAACTAGTTCACATCATCAGGTGATTAAGACTCAATGAGTTATGGGGTTTGATCATGTTTTGCTTGTGAGAGAGGTTTTAGTCAACGGGTCTGCAACATTCAGATCCGTATGTACTTTGCAATTCTCTATGTCATATTGTAAATGCTGCTTCCACTATACGTATCCGGTTTGCTACTCAGAGTCACTCGGATAGGTGTTAAAGCTTGCATCGACGTAACCCTTTACATCGAACTCTTTATCACCTCCATAATCGAGAAACATATCCTTATTCCTCTAAGGATAATTTTGACCGCTATCTGGTGATCCACTCCTTGATCACCTTTGTACCCTCTTGCCAGACTCATGGCAAGGCACACTTCCGGTGTGGTACACAGCATGGCATACTATAGAGCCTACGTCTGAAGCATAGGGGACGACCTTCGTCCTTTCTCTCTATTCTGCCGTGGTCGAGCTTTAACTCTTAACTTCATACCTTACAACTCAGGCAAGAACTCCTTCTTTGACTGATCCATCTTGAACACCTTCAAGATCATGTCAAGGTATGTGCTCATTTGAAAGTATTATTAAGCATTTCTATCCTATAGATCTTGATGCTTATTGTTCAAGTAGCCTAATCCACGTTTTCCATTGAAAAACACCTTTCAAATAACCCTATATGCTTTCTAGAAATTCTACATCATTTCTGATCAACAATATGTCAACAACATATACTCATCAGAAATTCTATAGCGCTCCCACTCACTTCTTTGGAAATACAAGTTTCTCATAAACTTTGTATAAACCCAAATCTTTGATCATCTTATCAAAGTGCATATTCCAACTCCGAGATGCTTACTCCAGTCCATGGAAGGATCGCTGGAGCTAGCATACCTTTTAGCATCCTTAGGATCGACAAAACCTTTCTGATTGTATCGCATACAACCTTTCCTTACGAAAACTGGTAAGAAAACTCGTTTTGACATCCATCTGCCAGATTTCATAAATGCAGCTTGTGCTAACAAGATTCCGACGGACTTTAAGCATCGCTACGGATGAGAAAATCTCATCGTAGACAACTCCTTGAACTTGTGAAAAACACTTCACCACAAGTCGAGCTTCATAGATGGTGACATTACCATCCACGTCCGTCTTCTTCTTAAAGATCCATTTATCTCAATGGCTTGCCGATCATTGGGCAAGTCCACGAAAGTCCATGCTTTGTTCTGATACATGGATCCTATCTCGGATTTCATGGCTTCTAACCATTTGTCGGAATTTGGGCCCACCATCGCTTCTCCACAGCTCATAGGTTCATTGTTTTCTAGCAACATGACTTTCAAGACAGGATTACTGTACCATTCTAAAGTAGTACGCATCATTGTCACCCTACGAGGTACGGTAGTAACTTGATCCGAAGATTCATGATCACTATCATAAGCTTCCACTTCAATTAGTGTAGGTGCCACAGGAACAACTTCCTGTGCCCTGCTACACACTGGTTGAAGTGATGGTTCAGTAACCTCATCAAGTCTCCACCATCCTCCCACTCAACTTTTTGAGACAAACTTTTCCTCGAGAAAGGACCCGATTTAAGAAACAATCCCTATTGCTTTCGGATCTGAATTAGGAGGTATACCCAACCATTTTGGGTATCCTATGAAGATGCATTTATCCGTTTTGGGTTCGAGCTTATCATGATGAAACTTTTTCACATAAGCATCGCAGCCCCAAACTTTCAAGAAACGACAGCTTAGGTTTCTCTAAACCCTAGTTCTCACGGTGTCATGTCAACGGAATTACGTGATGCATTATTAAAGTGAGTGCGGTTGTCTCTAATGCCTAACCCATGAACGATAGTGGTAATTGGATAAGAGACATCATGGTACGCACCATATCCAATAGGGTGCAACTATGATGTTCGGACACACCATCACACTATGGTGTTCCAGGCGGTGTTAATTGTGAAACAATTTCCACAATGTCTTAATTGCGTGCCAAAGCTCGTAACTCAGATACTCATCTCTATGATCATGTCATAGACATTTTATCCTCTTGTCACAATGATCTTCAACTTCACTCTGAAATTACTTGAACCATTCAATAATTCAGACTTGTGTTTCATCAAGTAAATATACTCAGTATCTACTCAAATCATCCGTGAAGTAAGAACATAATGATATCCACTACGTGCCTCAGCACTCATTGGACTGCACACATCAAAATGTATTACTTCCAACAAGTTGCTTTCTTGTTCCATTTTACTGAAAACGAGGCTTTCAGTCATCTTGCCCATGTGGTATGATTTGCATGTCTCAAGTGATTCAAAATCAAGTGAGTCCAAATGATCCATCTGCATGGAGTTTCTTCATGCGTGTACACCAATAGACATGGTTCGCATATCTCAAACTTTTCAAAAACGAGTGAGTCCAAAGATCCATCAACATGGAGCTTCTTCATGCATTTTACACCAATATGACTTACATGGCAGTGCCACAAGTAAGTGGTACTATCATTACTATCTTATATCTTTTGGCATGAAAATGTGTATCACTACGATCGAGATTCAATAAACCATTCCTTTAGGTGCAAGACCATTGAAGGTATTATTCAAATAAATAGAGTAACCATTATCTTCCTTAAATGAATAACCGTATTGCGATAGACATAATCCAATCATGTCTATGCTCAACGCAAACACCAAATGACAATTATTCAGGTTTAATACTAATCTTGATGGTAGAGGGAGCGTGCGATGTTTGATCACATCAAACTTGGAAACACTTCCAACACATATCGTCAGCTCACCTTTAGCTAGTCTCCGTTTATTCCGTAGCCTTTTATTTTGAGTTACTAACACTTAGCAACCGAACCGGTATCTTAATACCCTGGTGCTACTAGGAGTACTAGTAAAGTACACATTAACATAATGTATATCCAATATACTTCTATCGACCTTGCCAGCCTTCTCATCTACCAAGTATCTAGGGTAATTCTGCTCCAGTGCCTGTTCCCCTTATTACAGAAGCACTTAGTCTTGGGTTTGGGTTCAACCTTGGGTTTCTTCACTGGAGCAGCAGCTGATTTGCTGTTTCATGAAGTGTCCCTTCTTGCCCTTGCCCTTCTTGAAACTAGTGGTTTCACCAACCATCAACAATTGATGCCCCTTCTTGATTTCTACTTTCGCGGTGTCAAACATTGCGAATTCCTCAAGGATCATCATATCTATCCCTGATATGTTCTAGTCCATCACGAAGCTCTAGCAGCTTGGTGGCAATGACTTTGGAGAAACATCACTATCTCATCTGGAAGATCAACTCCCACTCGATTCAAGTGATTGTTGCACTCAGACAATCTGAGCACAAGCTCAACGATTGAACTTTTCTCCCTTAGTTTGCAGGCTAAGAAAATCGCCGGAGGTCTTATACCTCTTGACGTGGGCACGAGCCTGAAATCCCAATTTCAGCCCTCGAAACATCTCATATGTTCCGCGACGTTTTGAAAACGTCTTTGGTGCCTCAACTCTAAACCGTTTAACTGAACTATCACATAGTTATCAAAACGTGTATGTCCGATATTCGCAACATCCACAAAGGACGTTTGGGGTTCAGCACACTGAGCGGTGCATTAAGGACATAAGCTTTCTACTGCCCGCATAATCGCTACTGTCAACTTTCAACTATATTTTCTCTAGGAACATATCTAAACAGTGGAACTAAAGCGCGAGCTTACAACATAATTTGCAAAGATCTTTTGACTATGTTCAGGATAATTAAGTTCATCTCATGAACTCCCACTCAAATAGACATCCCTCTAGTTATCTAAGTGATTACATGATCCGAGTCAACTAGGCCGTGTCCGATCATCAAGCGAGACGGACTAGTCATCATCGGTGAACATCTTCATGTTGATCGTATCCTCCATACGACTCATGCTCGACCTTTCGGTCTCTTGTGTTCCGAGGCCATGTCGGTACATGCTAGGCTCGTCAAGTTAACCTAAGTGCTTCACGTGTGTAAATCTGGCTTACACCCGTTGTATGTGAATGTAAGAATCTATCACACCCGATCATCACGTGGTGCTTCGAAACGACGAACTTTCGCAACGGTGCACAGTTAGGGGGAACACTTTCTTGAAATTTTAATGAGGGATCATCTTATTTACTACCGTCGTTCTAAGCAAATAAGATGCATAAACATGATAAACATCACATGCAATCAAATAGTGACATGATATGGCCAATATCATATTGCTCCTTTTGATCTCCATCTTCGGGGCTCCATGATCATCATCGTCACCGGCATGACACCATGATCTCCATCATCATGATCTCCATCATCGTGTCTCCACGAAGTTGTCTCGCCAACTTATTACTTCTACTACTATGGCTACCGGTTAGCAATAAAGTAAAGTAATTACATGGCGTTGTTCAATGACACGCAGGTCATACAATAAATAAAGACAACTCCTATGGCTCCTGCCGGTTGTCATACTCATCGACATGCAAGTCGTGATTCCTATTACAAGAACATGATCAATCTCATACATCACATATCATTCATCACATTCTTCTTGGCCATATCACATCACATAGCATACCCTGCAAAAACAAGTTAGACATCCTCTAATTGTTGTTTGCATGTTTTACGTGGCTGCTATGGGTTTCTAGCAAGAACGTTTCTTACCTACGCAAAACCACAACATGATATGCCAATTGCTATTTACCCTTCATAAGGACCCTTTTCATCGAATCCGTTCCGACTAAAGTGGGAGAGACTGGCACCCACTAGCCACCTTATGCACCAAGTGCATGTCAGTCGGTGGAACCTGTCTCACGTAAGAGTACGTGTAAGGTCGGTCCGGGCCGCTTCATCCCACAATACCGTCGAAACAAGATTGGACTAGTAACGGTAAGCATATTGAACAAAATCAACGCCCACAACTACTTTATGTTCTACTCGTGCAAAGAATCTACGCAATAGACCTAGCTCATGATGCCACTATTGGGGAACGTAGCAGAAATTCAAAATTTTCCTACGAATCACCAAGATCTATCTATGGAGAAACCAGCAACGAGGGGAAGGAGAGTGCATCTACATACCCTTGTAGATCGCTAAGCGGAAGCGTTCAAGAGAACGGGGTTGAAGGAGTGGTACTCGTCGTGATCCAAATCACCGGAGATCCTAGTGTCGAACGGACGGCACCTCCGCGTTCAACACACGTACAGCCCGGTGACGTCTCCCATGCCTTGATCCAGCAAGGAGGGAGGGAGAGGTTGAGGAAGACTCCATCCAGCAGCAGCACAACGGCGTGGTGGTGGTGGAGGAGCGTGGCAATCCTGCAGGGCTTCGCCAAGCACCGCGGGAGAGGAGGAGTAAGAGAGGTAGGGCTGCGCCAAGAGGGAGAGGTTCTCATGTGTTGGGCAGTCCCCAGACCTCATGTATTTATAGGGGGAGGGTAGGGGGCTGCGCCCCCTCTAGGGTTCCCTCCCCAGGGGTGGCGGCAGCCCCCTGATCCCATCTGGGTGGCGGCCAGAAGGGGAGAGGGGGGAGGCGCACCTACGGTGGGCCTTAGGGCCCATCTGCCCTAGGGTTTGCCCCCCTCCCCACTTCCCTGCGCCTTGGGCCCTATGGGGGGGCGCACCAGCCCACTTGGGGCTGGTCCCCTCCCACACTTGGCCCATGCAGCCCTCCGGGGTTGGTGGCCCCACTTGGTGGACCCCCGGGACCCTCCCGGTGGTCCCGGTACGTTACCGAAAAAACCCGAAACTTTTCCGGTGACCAAAACAGGACTTCCCATATATAAATCTTTACCTCCGGACCATTCCGGAACTCCTCGTGACTTCCAGGATCTCATCCGGGACTCCGAACAACATTCAGTAACCACATACAAACTTCCTTTATAACCCTAGCGTCATCAAACCTTAAGTGTGTAGACCCTACGGGTTCGGGAACCATGCAGACATGACCGAGACGTTCTGCGGTCAATAACCAATAGCGGGATCTGGATACCCATGTTGGCTCCCACATGTTCCACGATGATCTCATCGGATGAACCACAATGTCAAGGACTCAATCGATCCCGTATGAAATTCCCTTTGTCCAGCGGTATTATACTTGCTCGAGATTCGATAGTCGGTATGCCGATACCTTGTTCAATCTCGTTACCGGCAAGTCTCTTTACTCGTTCCGTAGCACATCATCCCGTGATCAACCCCTTGGTCACATTATGATGATGTCCTACCGAGTGGGCCCAAAGATACCTCTCCATTTACACGGAGTGACAAATCCCAGTCTCGATTCGTGCCAACCCAACAGACACTTTCGGAGATACCTGTAGTGCACCTTTATAGCCACCCAGTTACGTTGTGATGTTTGGTACACCCAAAGCATTCCTACGGTATACGGGAGTTGCACAATCTCATGGTCTAAGGAAATGATACTTGACATTAGAAAAGCTTTAGCATACAAACTACGATCTTTGTGCTAGGCTTAGGATTGGGTCTTGTCCATCACATCATTCTCCTAATGATGTGATCCCGTTATCAACGACATCCAATGTCCATGGTCAGGAAACCGTAACCACCTATTGATCAAGGAGCTAGTCAACTAGAGGCTTACTAGGGACATGGTGTTGTCTATGTACCCACACATGTATCTGAGTTTCCTATCAATACAATTATAGCATGGATAATAAACGATTATCATGAACAAGGAAATATAATAATAATAACTACTTTATTATTGCCTCTAGGGCATATTTCCAACAGGAGGCCCATGGTTACAACAGTTCGTGTGTTGCGATGATTATTTTGGCCTAGTCACCAAAAATAGGCTATTGTGGCCACTAGAAAAACACAGAAAAAGAACTGTAGTGACTACAAGCAAACAACTAAACAAGACAATAATGAAATAAACAAGCAAGCAATTAACGCTACCCTATTACCGCTATTACACATATTACATCCACTGGGCATCAAAGTTCGCCACCAGTGCAAATATAGGGAACAAAGCATCATATTACATACACTGGCCGTCAAAATTGGCCACCAGTGCAAATAAACGCGGCAGCAAAACAAGAGCATAACTGAAACAACTTCAGAAGAGCTCAAGAAAAGTTATCCTGGGTATCCACCATGCTGGCAATAAGCTTAGCAAGCTGATTAGCTTTGTCCTGTTTGGCGCTAAAATCCTCCAACGCTTGTTGTTGCACCAGAAAGTATGCATTTGAATGCTCCAGGGACTTCCGCAGTCCTTCCGCTTCTTGTCGCAGCACAGCTGATCGATGTCTTTCAGCTTGTAGTTGAGACTCAAGAAACTGAACTGATTCAGGCAGTGAGTTTGAATAGCTTGTGCAAGCGGTAGTGGCCAATAACTCGAACACTAAACCAAGACAACACTTTGGGGTTGTCTTGCTGTCTTCAAGATAGTCTTCCTTAGCTGTTTTATCAGCTTTGTTGGAGACCAACAAGGATGTGTCACTATCCTGAACCTTATCTGCATTACTTCCTTTACCATTGCTTAATAAGGCACTCTTCCCGAATATTCTGTCAGCATTCTAAAAGAAGAAACAAGCAGACACATAACAAGTTTAGCATGTACTAGTATATGAAACTCATTTCGGTGAACCAGTTCATTAGTAAGGTGGACAGGATTAAACTACCAAGTCTTCTATTGCCAAGTACTAGTACATAATAAAAGCATCAAACAAACATATATCTATGTCCTATGGTCACTGCATTGTCTTGCCAAATCAAAATAGAGACATGGTTCAAATCATATCAGTTCAAGACAAAGCAGCAGTGAAAGAATACAAAGCGTGGGAAACTACATGGCACAACAAGATTTCAGATGGGTACCACGAGTCTACATGTACAACAACACTATTGGCTCTGTTGTGATGCTAGTAATGTGCATGATATGAAAGTCAACTATATACACAATTGAAATTGAAATCAAAAGAGCTATTGATAAGAGCAAACCTGTTAAAGAAACATGCGTGAACATACCTGCTGTGCCATTGGAGTTTCGATTGGATCCTTCAATTTAGAAATAAGTTTGTATCAGTAAATACAGTGATACAAGAGCAAAGCAATCATAGTTAAAAAAGGCGCGCCTAAGCGAGCGCTTAAGCACACCTAGGCTCTAGGCGTTGGCAAAACGCATTGCGCATAACTATGCTTAATCTGTGCATAAGCATGTGCTTTGGTCAGTAAAGCGCAAGGCAGTGGCAAAACGCACAATTAATGCCTAGCGCTTTTTTGAACTATGATAGCAATGGAATCTTAAATTAGAACAGGTGTTCTTCAGGTTTAGGCATGTGTTCTACATGAACAAAGTACAGTAAGATCCAAGAATATAATACTTAAAAATAGAAAATGAGCTCATAGACCTTACCACATTCTTGGTTCGGGAGCAGTACAGAACAAGGCGTTCCCAGTCATCGTCCAGTAAATGTGTCTCAGGAGAACCTAAGGGAATTTGATGAGTTTCTTTGCCGGTGAAATACATTTTCTTCAAGTAATTTTGATACTGCCACAAAGCATTCTTGAAGATAGCGGAGGTATTAGCACAGGTTACCTCATCCTGAGTTTCCAAATCGGTCGTCCTCTATAGAGAAAAATGGGAAAATTTGTTGTATTATAACCATCATGGAGGTAGGATGTATGGGACGAAGCAAAGTAATTGCCATGAATAACTTTACTTACACATAACTCCTGGACAAACACCTGCAACTAGCATTTTCCTTCATCTTCAGTATAATATTTCCAAGATGGGAAGATACGCACATATGATTTAACAACATCAAATACAATGGATTCTAAACTACGACTAGTTGGTTGTGCTTCCTCCACAGAAATAGGCGTACTAACTGGTGGAGTTGGGGTTCGCCATGATAGTACTTGCCCTTTGGGCACTGGAGCTGCCTTACTAACTGCTCTTGTTTGGGAGCTCTGTGGTGGAGATGGTGTTGTGTCAACAGGAACTGGGTTACTATCGGCTGGGGTTGGGGTTAGATTGGGTGAAGCTGGTTCTCTGTCCATCGCAGTAGGGGTACAATCTGCGAGAGTTTGGGTTATGTGTGGTAGGGCTGGTTCTTGTGCATGTACAACCGGGGAGCTATCTCCACCAAGAGGTGGCACTGTTTTATTTGAAGACCGTCTTTTTATTCCGCTAGATACTAGCATCACCCGCTTCAATTCAAATGGCTGATAAACAGGAAACATAGTTGAATGTATAGACATTGTATGAGAGACAGATGCAATAGATAGTGTGGAAAAAAGAGGGCATGAAATAGTTGGCATGTATATTGTTTAACTAAAATGGATAGCATGACATAATTTCACATATATGATGTCTATCTAAACTGGATAGCATAGCATAACATAATTCAAAGATATGATGAATAACTAAATAGGATCGCATGACATAATTCACCTACATGTTATCTCAGTAATCAGGATCGCATCATTTAATTCACATATGTGATTTATATGCTAAACAGAGGGCACTCGATATGATGTCTGAACTAAGAACATGGTGTTGAATATTGTGTATATGATGTCTAAACTATGTAATGCAAGGCACTGTATGCATGATATGAGCAGTATAATCGTGCCAACTTAGAGCATACACCTCAGGGGGGAATAGGACTGGTCACATGTCTCTGAATCCATCTCTGAGGAGCTATCGGGACCCAACAAGAGATCTGCTTCGATAGGTAGCACTGTCTGCTCTGAAGGCCTTGTTTTCACTCCAGATTTTTCCATCTCCCACCCAAATGGCTGATTCACAGGAAGAGTAGTTTAATGTACAAACATTGTCGACAAATGGAAATGTAATGAAGAAAAGGATGGGCAAGATATCATTCAAATATATGATGCCTGGTTAAATAGGATGGCATTGCACATTCACATATATTATGGCTGGCTAAAAGACACGAGACTGCATAATTCCCATATATGATATAGAAACTAAACATGTGGCATTACAGAACATGTCTAAACTAAGCAGATGACATATATGATGTCAAAAGTAGGCACTGCAAGGCAACATATGCATGATATGACTAACATCATCAGGCCAAGGTAGAGCAAACACCTTGGGGGTAAATAGGAGTGGTCAGCGGCGTCTGAATCCGCCTTAGAACAGATATCTTCCTCTAGATTACAATCTGGAGAGGGATGGGGAGGGTTTGCCATTGAACCCACCATGGAGCGATGTCTGCATGACATTGTATTGCCGCGCAAAACTCTTCTCTTTTTCTCTACATGTTTAGCATGACTGTGTACAATATCTGACATGCATACGAAAAAATATGGTGAGATTATGTAAGGAGAGCATGCAGAAATTTAAAGTGATGGTAACAACCAGTGGATGGATCCAAAAATAATGATAGCAGGCTAATGATTGCTTTAAATTAATAAAAAAACAGATGATGATTGCTTTACTATTTGTTTCCCACCCAAGATGAACAACATAGGCATACCCTAGGTGAACCAGATACTAGACAGACATACTATTCATTGCTGCCTCGATATGTGCCCCACAACTAATTTATAACTCAAGTTTTAACATTAATTTGGAGTTGACTTGGGAGTCCAAGAGCTGAACAGGACGATAAAGTAGCAGGTAAGTTTAAGCAATGCATAACATAAGGAGAAACAAAAGAGTGCGACCTCTCTTGTGGACCCATGTACTCCTCAGGTTCATTTGCTGAGTCGATGATGGTGATGCCGTTGTGGTGGATGCCGGCGGCAGGGAAGGAGATCTGAGGCGGCGAAAGACGGTCAGGAGTCGTGATGTCTGGTTTGGTGGATGCTTCTGTCGATGGAGCATCTCAGGTGAGGTGGACGACGTCGCGGCAGGAGCAGGACAAACCACACAAAGTTCCCTTCGACACGTACCTGTAACTTAAGTAATTCTGTAAGAGCTCATTTGGCTTGCATGATTCTTAAAACGCAGGGATAGGAAAAACACTAGAATAGGATAGGAAAATGCACATGGTAAACAGAGCATTTGTAAACACAGGATTTCTGTCAACTTGGGTGTTTGGTTTACAGGAATTGGAAGAGCATAGGAATGCAAAGAAACATGGCCAAAATATAGTGAAACCATATGAAAGCGTGTACAGTTAGAATGTTATTCTGGTACTAATGCACTTGGTCTTGTTTTCATGCATAGGATTTTGAAAAGTAGGTCCAGGTGGATGTTTTGCTTCATTCCTTTCAACAAAATGCATGAATAATTGAATAGTAGAGTGCCATTGGAAAATTCCCTATTGCTATGTTTTTCCGTTGAACCAAAATAGCCCTAATGGATCGACGTGAATGTATAGTAATAAGTGATGCAACAAGTGTACAACCTCTTTGCCGTACCCGTGTTGACCTCAGCATCATTGGGTTGGTCGCTGAAGCAGTTGAGGCAGAGGTGGCTGTCGGAGGTGTGGAGGAAGATCTGAGGAATCTGTAGACGGCGTCCAGGGCACTGCTCTGTTGTGATGGATCGTTCTGTCGTTGGAGCAGCTCTGGTGAGCCGTAAGACGTCAAGGCCGAAGCAACACAAGACAGACATCGTCAATCTCAAGTGGGATTCTAATAGCATCTCCAATAGATGATGTAAAATGGATGTAAAATTAACATCACCAAAAACCACCTGACTACAACAGATGAGGTAAAAACTGTTGACTCTGAACTTAACTGTCAAAACTAAAATTTACTGTGGAATCTGAATGCTACTATCGAAACTGAACGCAATGGTAGCAGAGAGGCACTTGACATGTAGTTTATGGAGGGCCTGCAGTTCATCTTCAACCTGCACCCCCCTGAGCCGCCAGCCACCACCGGCCAAACCGCTGGCCCCAGCGCCGCCTCGCCGCCCCGAAACACCTCGCCACCGCTGAGGGAGTCCTGGATTAGGGGGTATCCGGACAGCCGGACTATATACATCGTCCGTACTATTGGAGCGTGAAGATACAAGACTCAAGACTCCAGCCCATGTCCGGATGGGCCTCTCCTTTGCGTGGAAGACAAGCTTGGCGATCCGGATATTATGTTTCCTTCCTTGTAACCGACTTCGTGTAAACCCTAGCCCTCTTCGGTGTCTATATAAACCGGAGAGGTTGGTCCTTAGAAGGCCAGTCACAATTACAATCTTACCATCATAGGCTAGCTCCTAGGTTTTAGCCTCTACGATCTCGTGGTAGATCTACTCTTGTACTACTCATATCTTCAATATTAATCAAGCAGGAAGTAGGGTTTTACCTCCATCGAGAGGGCCTGAACCTGGGTAAACATTGTGTCCCTTGCTTCCTGTTACCATCAGCCTAAGACGCACAGATCGGGACCCCCTACCCGAGATCCGCCGGTTTTGAAACCGACATTGGTGCTTTCATTGAGAGTTCCTCTGTGTCGTCGCTTCAAGGCTTGATGGCACCTTCAATCGTCAACAACACGGTCTAGGGAGAGACTTTTCTCCTCGGACAGATCTTCGTGTTCGGCGGCTTCGCACTACGGGCCAATTCGCTTGTCCATCTGGAGCAGATCGATAGCTACGCCCCCGGCCACCAGGTCAGGTTCGGAAACCTAAACTACATGGCCGATATCCGCGGAGACTTGATCTTCGACGGAATCTGGCTTGTGCCAGGAGCGCCGGACAGTCATGACGAGCACGGCCTAGACCTGCTGTCGGACAATGCTCGGTGTCGGAGTAATGGGCTATGGGTAGCCTCACCCAGGTCCTACGATTTATCAAGACTTTGGGCCAGCTCCGCCTAGCTAGGCACCGAGCTGAAGCTCCGCCCTCTGGGGCCCGGCTGGCTCAACGGTCGGCCACCAGAGGGCGGCCAACCCCAACCTACGGCGCTGCGAGTGGCCGGCTCTGGACAGCCGGCCTCTAGAGAGAGCGGCATCAAGCAGGCGGCCACCGCACAGCCTCGGAACAACCGAGCCCCCATCAAGAGTACAAGTCGGAGCGTGGCTACAGTAAAGCATGCCGTCACCGACGCCCGGGCGGGTGTCGCTACAGTGCTCCGTACAGGCGGAGATCTCCGCACGACGGGGCACTATGCCATGTCCCCCCCGACGTTGCTCCAAGCAGGCGGAGTCCTGTTCCCCACGATGGCCTGTCGGTACGGCCTGTCGGCGAAGGGCCCTATCAGGAAGTGACCCCGTAGAAGACGGCGGAAGCTCAACCAGACGGACTCGGGAGAGGCCGGCCTCCAGCAGGCGGCAATCCCTTGCCCTGAGGCAAGCATGCCATTAAGCTGATGAGACCAGGTGTGGCTACAGTGGCCTCCCACCAGGAGGCGGGACTGTAGCCACACTAAGATGACCAAGCTCCCATCATCAACGACACGGCTACAGTAAGCAGCCACCAACCAGCCGGCGGGGCCCACCAGGTGGCGGGCCCCAATGGTCGGCAGAGAAGCCGGAGGCTGGAGACACTGACAGCCGGGCCTAGCACCCGGACGGATTACCATTGTACCCCTGGGGGGTAGGCCTATATAACCCCCCAGGCCACCCATGCAAAGGGTTCCAACTCTGAGAGAACTAGCCAGTTACCTAGGGAGGGAAGATCTAGCCTTGCCTTCTCCTACCTCTAGACACAGCTCAAGGAGCGACTTGTAGCACTAGTGCCTTAGTGATCATGCAGAGACCCCGCAGAGCAGGAGTAGGGGTATTATCTCCACGGAGAGCCCCCAACCTGGGTAATGTTCGCCGGCGTACGTGTCTACGCCTTATCCCGCTTCCAGGCATCGGCGATGTTCTACTCGCTCCCACCATGATAAGCCATCCGTTGGCATATGTCTCACCCAACCCCCGACATTTGGCGCCCACCGTGGGGCGAGGTGCACCATCTCCCGGAGATCTGCTCTGGACGGGAACCCTGTTCCTTCCTGGCGAGCAAAGCCAGCCCGGCACGCCCGACGGCGTCAGCCCCGACGCGCTGCACGGCACAGAGATTGCCTGCGCTGCGAGCTGCCTCGCCGACCTCGTCGGCGAGATCGACCTCTCCGACGAGCCGGCCTCCGACGCGGGCACTAGCTTCCCTGAGAGCCGCCTCGTCAGCCTCCTCGACCAGCTCCATGTCACTAGCGAGCCGGTTGTGGACCTGGAGTCTGTTGGCTCCACCGATCCGATGATCGTCGACTCCGACACGGCGTCGCTCGACGCGTTCCCCACCAACGTGGTGGTCTATGATGAGCCGCCTCCTCGTGAGCACAGCGGCGGAAGCACCGTCACGGAGGTGCTCGTCATCAACAGCGGAGAGCACTCGGACGAGCATGCTCAAGACCCCCTCGACACGACTCTGCGCGATCTAACGGAGCCCATTCCAGAAGGCACAGATGCTGAGGTGCTGGAGGCATGCCGCATCCAACTTCTCGAGAATGTTGGCCGCCTGGCCAGCATGCGCCGTCTCTCAGACGCCTATCGGCGCGAGATGGATCGGGCCGTTGGCGGCACATCGGCTCCTGAGGGGCCTAGCCGCCTCGGCACGGTTTGGCAGCGTGGCGCGACCGTTGCCAGCATGTTCGGGGTGGAGCGCCCCGTCTATGCCACGCCTGCAGAGAACATTCGGGCCGCCCAGGCGGTGACGGATGAGCTGGACAAATACGATGGCAACAAGCGCCGCCACATGACAGAGCGAGTCCAGCAGCTCCTAGACGCGGCTGCCGCACAACACGAGGCCGCCTGCCATGCTGAAGTTCCAGCCTGACGAAACAAGGAGCCGCCCCCATGCCAAGATCATGGAGCAACATCTCGGATGCCGACTGGTGGCGCCCGCGGAGGAAAGGGCCACGAGCCGGCTGCCAGCCGCAGCCGGACGCGCCTCTCCATCGAGCGAGACAAGGACGGCCGCCCTCATGCAGTGGAGCGGCGAGGCGACCCCCGCCTCCCCCGCCTCGTGGAGCGAGGCACCCCACTCCGCCTCCTGTCATGCATACAACACTCGGCGACCGCCTTGGCCGCCGAGAGGGAGTCGGAGAGAATGACGCCCGCCATCGGATCGATCGCCTCAACCGATCCCTGGCGCTAGAAGAAGAAGACGTGTTGGGCCCGCCCTGTTTCGGCCCCCGAATCCGAGATGAGCCCTTCCCCAAAGGGTTCACCCTCCCGCGAGATACGCTCAAGTACACCGGCTCCATGAAGCTAGAGGACTGGCTGGTCGATTACTCCACAGCTGTCAGTATAGGAAATGGCAACAAGCGTGTTGCCGTGAAGTGCGTCCCGCTCATGCTTCAAGGCACTGCCCGGACGTGGCTCAATAGCCTAAAGCCCCGCAACATCAACAGCTGGGTGGATTTCACCGAGGCCTTCATCCGCAACTTCACCAGCACTTACAAGCGGCCTGTCAAGCCCCGTCAGCTTTCCTTGTGCGCCCAAGGGCCCAGCGCATCGACACGCGACTACCTCACGCGCTGGGCCGAGCTGCGCAACTCCTGCCAGGGCGTGCACAAGGTGCAGGCCATCGAGTACTTCACCGCCGGATGCCGAGAGGGCACCCTCCTCAAGCATCGGCTTCTCTATGATGAGCCTGCAACTCTCGACGAACTCCTGATCATCGCCGACAAGCACGCCACGGCCGACTCATCCATGAAGGCGGAGATCTTAGTAGATGCATCCGGCAAAGTAGCACCTCAAGCTCCTCGGACTCTGGCTGGTGAGACCAGTCGGAGATAGCCCCCAAGCGACAACAAGCGGAAGGCCACCCAGCCGGCTTCCAACAGCCGGTAGGTGGCGATAGTCGAGGATCAGCAGCCGGAGGGGCGGCCAGCGCCCAAGCGTCAGAAGGGCAGCAAGCCCAACTGGCTGCCCGCCTTCTCGTACGAGCATACCCTTGACGCCCCCTTGCAAGTTCCACAGTGGCGTGAAGCCGTCCAATCATGCCACTCAGAAGTGTCATTGGCTCACCAGGATTGCTAAGGGAGATGGCCTCCTACCTCCTCCGCCTGCCGATCCGCCGCCTCCTCCGCCCCAGCAGCCGGCGGCCCGACCAGTCAGCGCCATTCAAGATGAGTATCCCACAGAGCACGGAGCCTATGTTGTGTTCACCAGTGTAGTCGATGATAAGCGCAGCAGACGGCAACAACAGCAAGAGGTGCATGCAGTGGCATCGAGCACCCGAGAGTTCATGCACTGGTCAGAAAAGCCCATCAGTTGGAGCAGGGCCGACCACCCGGAAGTGATGCCGTCCCCCAGTTCCTATGCCTTAGTCCTAGATGCAACCCTTGCAACGGAAAGGCGGGCGGCTCGCTTCTCCAGGGTCTTGATAGATGACGGCAGCAGCATAAACATCCTGTACCATGACACAATGGAGAAGCTGGGAATTAAACAGAAGCAGCTCCTCCCCAGTCGGACTGTATTCCACGGCATAGTCCCTGGCCTTTCCTGCTCACCAATCGACAAGACTCAGATCGATGTCCTCTTTGGGGACAAGAATCATTTCCGCCGAGAGCCAGTTTGGTTTGAGGTGGTGGACCTAGAGAGCCCTTACCATGCGCTGCTTGGCCGACCTGCCCCGGCCAAGTTCATGGCGGTCCCCCACTACGCCTACCTCAAGATTAAGATGCCGAGTACCAAGGGAATCCTAACTGTAGTCAGAGACTACAAGAAGTCGGCCGCCTGCGCCGCGGACAGTAGTCGGCTGGCCGAGTCCCTTGTGATTGCAGCCGAGAAGCGGCTCCTAGAACAGGTGGTGGTGATGGCAGGCAAGAAGCCAGAAATGTCACCTGTCCCCAAGGAGTCGAACGTAGAGGCCTCGTTCAAGCCAAGGAAACCAAGAAGATACCCTTGGACCCGGAGCACCTGGAGAGGCACACTGTCGTAGGTACGAACCTAGACAGCAAATAGGAAAGCGAGCTCGTCGATTTCCTCCATGAGAATCGAGACATCTTTGCATGGTCTCCCAAAGACATGTCGGGTGTTCCGATGGATTTTGCCGAGCACAAGCTACATGTATGACGTGACATCAAGCCTGTCAGGCAGCCCTTGCGCCGCCTGTCGGAAGAGAAGAGAAGAGTTGTTGGAGAAGAAATAGCCCAGCTTCTGGCAGCCAGATTTATCATGGAGGTGTTTTTCCCAGAATGGCTAGCCAACCCAGTCCTAGTGCTGAAGAAGAACAAGCAGTGGTGTATGTGCATTGACTATACGAGCCTTAACAAGGCCTGCCCCAAAGATCCGTTTGCCCTATCAAGGATTGATCAAGTGATAGATTCCATAGCCGGATGCGAACTATTGAGTTTCTTGGATGCATAATCAGGTTACCATCAGATAAAGCTGAACCCGGCCGATAGGCTGAAGACCGCCTTCATCACGCCATTTGGAGCCTTCTGCTACCTGACGATGACGTTTTGCTTGTGCAATGCCGGCACCACCTTTCAGCGTTGCATGCAGAAGTGTCTCCTCAAGCAGCTCGATAGAAATTCTCATGTCTATGTGGATTATGTGGTGGTGAAGACGGAGAAGTGCGACACGCTGCTAGAAGATCTCAAGGAAACCTTTGAGAACCTGCGCCAGTTCCAGATCAAGCTAAACCCAGAGAAATGCATCTTTGGAGTACCAGCCGGCCAGCTTCTCGGCTTCCTGGTCTTAGAGTGCGGCATAGAGTGCAACCCTGTGAAGATCAAGGCGATTGAGATGATGAAAGTGCCCACCCGACTGCTGGACGTGCAGAAATTCACCGGCTGCCTAGCGTCAGTTAGTCGTGTCATCAGCCGGCTGGGCGAGAAGGCTCTTCCCTTGTACCAACTCATGAAGAAGACCACTTTTTTCGAGTGGAACGACAAGGCGGACGAAGAATTTCTCCAACTTAAGAAGATGTTGGCAACACCGCCTATCTTGGCGGCTCCGACTGAGAAGGAGCCCATGCTCCTCTACATTGCAGCCACCAGTCGGGTTGTTAGCGTAGTCATGGTGGTGGAGCGCAAGGAGGAGGATAGAGCATTGCCAGTCTAGAGACCGGTGTATTACTTAAGCGAAGTACTGTCCGCCTCCAAGCAAAACTACCCGCACTACCAGAAGATGTGCTACGGTGTGCACTTTTCCGCCAAGAAGTTGAAGCCTTACTTTCAAGAGCACCCAATAACCGTCATCTGTACGGCTCCTCTTGCTGAGATCATTGGGAGCCGAGACGCCTCTGGCCGAGTGGCCAAGTGGGCCATTGATCTGGCCCCTTACACCATCCACTACTAGCCTCGCACCGCCATCAAGTCACAAGTGCTGGCCGACTTCCTCGTCGACTGGGCCGAGACCCAATATTTGTCGCCTGCACCAGACTCTACTCATTGGCGGATGCATTTTGATGGTTCAAAAATGCGCACCGGCCTGGGAGCCGACGTCGTCCTCACCTCTCCCAAAGGCGACAAGCTTAAATACGTGATGCAAGTCCACTTCGCCACCTCCAACAACGTAGCTAAATATGAGGCACTCAAACACGGGCTCCGGCTTGCCAAGGAACTCGGCATCCGCTGGATCCTGTGCCACGGTGACTCCGACTTGGTGGTCCAGCAGTCGTCAGGCGACTGGGATGCCAAGGATGCAAACATGGCGAGCTACCGCTTCCCCATGCAGCAACTCAGCAGATACTTTGATGGGTGTGAGTTCCTTCACGTGCCAAGAAACGACAACAAGCAAGCAGATGCCTTTTCATGGATTGGCTCCACCCGACAAGCAATACCAGTCGGCGTTGCCCTACGCCGCCTTCTGAAGCCGTCTGTCAAGTCGTCTCCTGATTCAGACTCCATCTTGTGTCGGCCCCTCCCGAAGCAGTCGGATCCGATTTGACGGCCCCAGAGGCCGGCACAGGGATTTCGACAGGCGGCCTAGGGCTGCTGCAGTCGCACCCGGCTCGGGGACTTCAGAGCCCGGCCCGGGGACTTCAGCAGTCGGCCCGGGGACTTCTTCAACACAGCAGGCAGAAGCAGCTGCCAACCCACCGCCTCCTGGCCCAACCGCCCTCATACAAATTGCGGTAGTAAAAGTCGAAGAAATTGTAGCGCCATCTTGGGCTCAGCCAATCCTCAAGTTCCTGGTGAATAAAGAGTTGCCGACTCATGAGATCTCGACCCGACAAGTGCAAAGGCGAGCTCCTGCCTACACCATAGTCAACAAAGAGCTAGTACGACGAAGTGTCACCGGAATTTACCAGCGCTGCATGGAGCCGGACCAAGGCCAAGCAATACTCGGGGATATCCACCAAGGCGAGTGCGGCCACCATGCGGCTTCAAGATCACTTGTGGCCAAGGCTTTCCGCCATGGATTCTTCTGGCCGACTGCTCTAGAAGAAGCCAAAGAGCTGGTTCAGAAGTGTCAAGGGTGTCAGAGGTTCCGCTCCAAGACACATATGCCGGCTTCTGCACTCAAGACCATTCCCATAGCATGGCCCTTTGCTGTTTGGGAGCTGGACATGGTACGACCATCAAGACGGCCCGTGGTGGCATGACTCATTTTCTTGTCGCTGTGGACAAGTTCACCAAGTGGATAGAGGTAAAACCAATTAAGAAACTGAATGGGCCGACTGTCGTGACCTTCATCGCCGACATCTCCACGCGATACAGCATACCACATAGCATCGTCACCGACAACGGCACCAACTTCGCCAAGGGAGCCTTGGCTCGTTTCTGTGCAACACAGGGCATCCGCCTGGACTTAGCATCCGTTGCCCACCCGCAGTCAAATGGCCAAGTGGAGCGCACAAACAGCCTCATTCTGTCCGGCCTCAAGCCCCGACTGGTCGAGCCTCTGGAGCGTTTGGCCGGCTACTGGCTCGACGAGCTGACGGCCATCCTCTGGAGCTTGTGCACAACCCCGAACAAGTCAACCGGCTTCACGCCCTTCTTCCTCGTCTACGGTGCCTAAGCCGTCATCCCGACAGACATTGAATTCGACTCCCCAAGATTCACCATGTACACCGAGGCAGACGCCAAGGAGGCGCGAGAAGACGGCGGCGACTTGCTGGAGGAAGGTCGGCTGCTGGCACTCAGCCGATCGGCCATCTACCAGCAGAGTCTACGCCGATACTACAACCGCAAGGTGAAGCCAAGATCCTTCCTAGAGGGAGACCTTGTGCTCCGGCTGATCCAGCGAACAGCCGGACAGCACAAGCTCTCGGCACCTTGGGAAGGCCCTTTCATCATCAGCAAGGTTCTGGGTAACAATTCCTACTATCTGATCGATGCCCAGAAGCCCAGAGCGGGCAAGAGAGATGATTCAGGCAAAGAGACGGAGAGGCCATGGAACGCAAACCTCCTCCAAAGGTTTTCCAGTTGAAAGCAGTATGTATCGCGCTACCTTTTGTACTATGTATAAAGACTCTGGGTCCCCCGAGCAGAGCTCGGGGACTGCCCTCGTTTATCTATATGATAAGTGTTATGCCTATAAGAATGTGTAGTTTTATTTCTTCCGCCTGGTACCGGGTTCAACCAGTCGGCCTAGAGCCTCACCGCCTTCTACTAAATGCGCCTCCTGCAGCCAGACAAGTAATGTGTCGGCACCAAAAACTTCCTTTGTCAGAAGCCACAGCTTGCAGAGCGGCTGTATGGCGGGCAAAGGTTGCAAAATAGTACCCCACACGAAAAAATGACTAAGGAAGAAAACGCATATAGTAGAGGGCGGCATCGCACCTAGTCGTCCGGCTGCCAGGCAGCCGGACGGCTGACCTCTGCTTTCATTACCAAACACTCCGAATGGCTAAGTACTAGCCGTCCCAAAAACAGCTAAAGTACTCAACCCAGCCACAGTCCGCAGAGCGGCTGCTCGGCTGGTAAGAGCATAGCCAAGGGAGGGCGGCAAAGGAAAAAACCAAGGAGAGAAAGGAAAGAAAGGCTAGAGGTCGGCACAGCTAGCATAAGCAATAATAAAATATTTACAAGGATAAAGGCCTACCAGCCGGCATTCAAACAAAGTTCGACATACACCCCGCGGGTGGAACTGAAATTTACCAAGTTGTTCAAGACTCTAGTAAACCAGGGGAAAAGAGAAAATCCTAAGGAGCACCAGTAGGCTCCGGCTGGGCGACGCCGATCGGTACAGCAGAAGGCTCCGGCTGAGCGGTGCCGGTTGGCACGGCAGAAGGCTCCGGCTGAACGCTGGAGTCGGCTGTGCTGCTTGACGCGGCAAGCGGCTCCGTCTGGGCAGAGGAGTCGGCAGCGGCAGTCGGGGTGGCGGAAGGCTGGAGGACGGAGTCAGTGGCATCCATCGGAGGAACGGGTGGCTGGTTGATTCCCGCCTATCCGTCTCCAGTAGCAGTCGGCGCCCCGGTGCGTGGCTCGTTGCTCGAGGCCCGGTCAGGCTGGGGCGACCGTCCACCCCGACCTCTGGCAGGTCGACGTCGCTCTCCTCCTCCTCCTCCCCTTCTTCCCCTTCATTGCTGGAGTCGATGACTTCAGCCGAGTCTTTGTTGTCCTCCGGGTTCAGTCCAAGCCACTCCTGCGGCACTTCGGCGCCTTCCTCGACCATCTCCGGAACAAAGACACTGGTGTCGGTGAAGTCGGCGATCACCGCCGCCCTGTTGATGAGCTCAGCTTCCACCGCCGCCAGCTCCTCCTGCGCCTCCATCCGGAACGTGGTTAACTGGGCTAGATCTAGCCCAGGGTACCATGCCTTGATGAATTCCAAGGCCCGGCGCGCTCTTGCTCGAGCTGTTGAGACTTTCCAGGCTTCCAGGCGGTCGGCCGCCACCTCCAGCCAGTCGGCAGTCCGGCTTGGGGTGCGTGGGGCCGGCAGGCCTGGCCAAAGGGCGGAGACCGCCTGGGCGCCGATACGCTGAAGCCGGCGCAGCATTTGATGAGCAGGCTGAAGGTGGGCCTGGATGCTGAGGATCTGCTCGTTGAGAGTCCGGGGGGCGTCAGCAGTGATCTGCATGCCCTTCGCCCTCCGATCTTCGTGATGAGCCTCGATCATCTGGATCGCGGCAACAGAGTGGCCAGGGAAGAAGTCTGTTTTGGACAAAAGAAGAGAAAGGCCAAGGTTATGAGCAAGAGATCGGCCTAGATAAGGGCCGACAATTCGAAACAAAAACCAAGAGAATGAAGCTGACCGTCGACCAAGTCTTCAATACTGCTGAAGCAGGCCATCATCTGGGCTTCCCTGTCAGCCCAGGAGGAACGCTCGACTTCAAACTCGACGAGGAGGTCTGCCTCCTTTGTCTTCACCTCCGACTGGGCCGCCTTGAGGGCCTCCGCCTGTTTAGCAAGCTAAGTGACCAGCCGGTTCGGCTAGTTTGCTGCACTCCACCTCCTTGCCACGCAGGGCGGTGTTGGCTTCGCCCAGCTGCTACTGCAAGGCGGCATTGTCCTCTGAAGAAAGAAAGAGAAGGAAGAGCATCAGTCAAATAACAAAACAAATGCAGCTAGCCGGGGAGATTCGGCCCGACTGATCAGCAGTCAGCCCGAACCTCGGGGACTACACCCCGCGGGTGCGCTGGCGCGCCCCCGCAGAATAAAGGAGAAGAAACTTACTCCGGCTCTCGGACAGATGGTCAGTCTACGTCTCCAGCTCCCGAACCCTGGAGTTGTAGGAGACCGCACGGAGGTTGTGGTAGTCCTGCAGAAGGGGGATGCCGGACAAGATCAACACTCAGCTCCAACAAGATGAAGTTCTGGACCGCCTACTCAGCAGTCGGCCCAAAACTTGGGGACTACACCCAGTGGGTGTGCTGGTGCGCCCCCATGAAAGATCAAAGGAAAGAAGAAGCAGGAAGCTTACGCGGATAGCAGCTCGCGATTCCAAGAACGTCTTGTTGCAGCGCCGGAGGGCTTCGGCTTCGGCCCGGAGCTTGGCCTGGACATCGAGGGACGCCCGGTTCAGGGCGCCCGTCCCACCTCCACACACCCAGCCGGTTGGCACGGTGTTGGATGCCTCGGTGTTGGGGATCGACGAGCTCGCGGCTCCGGTCTCCAGCGATCGTGGCACCGAGGCCGCCTTCTCGAGACGATGGCGCATGGGTGTGCGGACCTGAGGAGTTAGGTCCGTCGCCATCACGTTCTCAGCCGGCAGCACTAGCGGCTCGGCCGACTGCTTGACTCGTCCTTCGCTAGTCGGTGGTGGCGGCACGAAGACGTCAGGCATGGCCACGTTGCCGCCTTCCCTCTCCATGACCGGGTGCTCCCCGTTGTTTCCCCCGCTCGTCTCTTCGAACTCCGGCGAAGGTGGCGCGGTGCTCAGTGGCGTTACAAACAGCGGCTCCTGGTGACATGCGGCCTCCACGAGCCGCTCCCTCTCCGCCGCTTCGGCCTCCGCCTGCGCCAACCTCCTCGCCGCGGAGGCTGCGGCCCTGTTCGCCTCCGCCTTCGCCAGGGGGTCGGCCTCTTCATCGCGCGCCTCCCGCGCGTTCCGCTCTGTCGCCTCTTGCAGGTTGGTGGCCGGATCAATCCGCCGGCTGGTGGAAGAGGTCGTCGCCGACCTGATGACTGAGGCGGCACCCGACTTCTCGAGGGTGAGAGGGGCCCTGAGATATGAAGACACAACAAGGAATTTACTGATAGGCAGGATCGACAGAAGGAGTAAAAGTCAGGAGAAAGACACTTACGCCGATACCATAACGGGCACCCTCTGCTGCCTCTGATACTTGGTCGCCTTGGCCGCGGCCTCTTGCCGCCTGGTCACCGCGGCCGGGTTCTTGGGCTTCTTCGGCGCGCTACCAAACAAGGCAGTGCCCTGCTTCCGTTTACGCTTACCACCTCGGGCGGGCGGCCCGGCGGAAGGGCCGGCGCCGGTGTTGGCCGTGCCCCGAGTGTGGCGCGGCTCGTCCTCGTCATCTTCATCGTCGGGCCAGGTCCCCACGCCGCCGCCTTCCTCAGTGCCGCCTGCGCTGCCACCACCGCCGCCTGTTGCGTCGTCCTCCAGGGTGGCCGCCCCCAAGTCGGGGTCATCCTCGTCGCTCACCGCTCTGTCCGGGTGGTAGTCACCACCCAGCCCCATGATGGAGGCTGCGGCCGTGGACATGTAAATCTGCATCCGAAGAAGGAGTCGAATCACACGGAAAGCAAGACCAAAAGACAAATCTAAAGGAAGAAATCAAGGAACTTACGGCAGGCGGCAGATTGTGGCGGGAGTACGGCTGCTTCCTGTACCGCCAGTCCACCTCCGACATCTTGAGGTCGGAGATCTCATTCACCATCCGCGCTACTCGGCAGGCGGCATCCCTTTCATGCACAGCCGGCATGGGTCGCGGTGCCCGCCCATCCGAAAGATCGGATGAGGGTGGCTCTGGAGCGGGAGGATGCGGCGCTCGACGAAGGCGACGAGGAGGTCGGAGGCCACGAGGTCCTCCGACTCTTGGAGCACTCAGAGCCGACCGATGGCGGCTGCCGCGTCCGCCGACACCAGCTTCGGCTTTCACCCCCAGTTGGGCCGGAGCTCGGTGGGGGGGCGGCCTCGTAAGGCGGCAGGTTGAGGAAGTCGACAGCAGGATCTACATTCTCGATGTAGAAGTAGGACTTCTGCCACATCTTCACCGACTGGGCCAGCTTGATGGTCGGGAAGGCGTTCCGCTTAGCTAGCCGGCGCACGGTGATGTAGCCTCCACACTCGGCTGGCGTGTCCTTGGCGGAGGTGTCGAGCTTCTCATAGAAGAACGCTCCCCACAACTCGATGGTGGGGAGGACGCCGATGTAGCCCTCGCATACCGTGACTAAGGCGGAGAGCAAGGTCACGAAATTGGGCGTCAGATGATGAGGCTGGAGATGGTTGAAGTCGAGGAACGAGCGGAAGAAGCCGCTTGCTGGGAGGCTGAAGCCGCGGAGGAAGTGCGAGCAGAAGACGACTCGCTCGTTCCCCTGCGGCGCCAGCGAGATCTCCGTCTCCGGCGGCACCCACGCCTTGACGAATGCCGCACTGGGCATCTGGCGCATGTCGCGGAGGAAGGCGATGTGGTCTTCGATGACCGTCGAGCCGTCCCAGTCACCGCCCTTCTCACACGCCATGGCTTTGGGCGGGGCTACGGGAGGGGCAGGAGCGCAGCGGCGGCGGTGGCAGCGACAATACCACGGAAAGGAGCAGCAAGAGCGAGAGGAGGAAGAAGGAGTGGGAGGGAGCGTGCGTGCCCCGCTGTACTCCTCCCTCCCCCTACTTATAGCCCTCGGGCTGTGAAGCCGAGGGGATGGGACATGGGTCGTGGGATTAACTGTGCCCACGGCCCCACGATCCCACGTTCGCCACCCCACTTATCACGCCATAAATGCCCGCGGGAATCACAACCGCCCGCCTCGGCACAGCGGATCCGCCCGCGTGCCGAGGCCCGGTAGTGGCTGGCCCGGCCCCCTGTCACGTCCCATCAGGAGCGTGGGATGGCAGGCTGGCCGGGTTGGCGTGCGCCGCTTGGCGTTCCCACGGCGGGCGGTGGCCTAGGAAGCTTAGCGGGCATGCCACCTATTCTCCCGCTGTGAAGTTCGAAATTGGCCGACAACCCCGCCTTGTCGAAGCCAGCCTCAGAAGCCGGCGCGCCGCATGTCAGACCAAGGAGTCGGTGCGCCGCAAAAAGGATCATGGCACTCCCGGAGCCCGGGGAGAGGGGAAGTCGTTGAGTCTTCATGGCCCTTCGACCGCGATGCCTCATCGGCTTCAGGGACTACTATCTGAGTAATGGGCCATGGGTATCCTCACCCAGGTCCCAGGATTTATCAAGACTTTGGGCCAGCTCCGCCTGGCTAGGCACCGAGCTGAAGCTCCGCCCTCTAGGGGCCGGCTGGCTCAATGGTCGGCCACCAAAGGGCAGCCAACCCCAGCCTACGGCACTGCGACTGGCCGGCTCCGGCCAGCCGGCCTCTAGAGAGGACGGCATCAAGCAGGCGGCCACCGCGCGGCCTCGGAACAACCGAGCCCCCATCGAGAGTACAAGTCAGAGCATGGCTATAGTGAAGCACATCGTCACCGACGCCCGGGCGGGCGTGGCTACAGTGCTCCGTACAGGCGAAGATCTCCGCATGACGAGGCACTATGCCATGTCCCCCCTGACATCGCTCCAAGCAGGCGGAGTCCTGTTCCCCACGACGGCCCGTCGGTACGGCCTGCCGGTGGAGGGCCCTATCGGGCAGTGACCCTGTAGAAGACGGTGGAAGCTCAACCAGACGGACTCGGGAGAGGCCGGCCTCCAGCAGGCGGCCATCCCTTGCCCCGAGGCAAGCATGCCATTAAGCTGATGAGACCAGGTGTGGCTATAGTGGCCTCCCACCAGGCGGCAGGACTATAGCCACACTAAGATGACCAAGCTCCCGTCATCAACGACATGGCTACAGTAAGCAGCCACCAACCAGCCGGCGGGGCCCACCAAGTGGCGGGCCCCAACGGTCGGCAGAGAAGCCGGAGGCTGGAGACACTGACAGCCGGGCCTAGCACCCGGACGAATTACCATTGTACCCTTGGGGGGTAGGCCTATATAACCCCCTAGGCCACCCATGCAAAGGGTTCCAACTCTGATAGAACTAGCTAGTTACCTAGGGAGGGAAGAGCTAGCCTTGCCTTCTCCTACCTCTAGACATAGCTCAAGGAGCGACTTGTAGTACTAGTGGCTTAGTGATCATGCAGAGACCCTGCAGAGCAGGAGTAGGTGTATTATCTCCACGGAGAGCCCCCAACCTGGGTAAAGTTCGCCGGCGTAAGTGTCTACGCCTTATCCCGCTTCCAGGCACCGGCGACGTTCTACTCGCTCCCACCATGATAAGCCATCCGTTGGCATATGTCGCACCCAACCCCCGGCACTCGGGATATCATCCCTGCTGTGGCCCCGGACCTAAATCCGGAGCAGACTGCATGGCCCAAGGACGGGTGGATGAACCCCGCTCCCCAGGTCGCACACTCATCGGCGGTAGAGCCGAACCCAGGCCTCGCCCCTAGGGACGCCTGTGACTCCGGACCCCCGGATTCGTATCCGGTTGTTGGTTTCGGTCCGCACACCCTTGAGCCATCCAAGCCAGGTTGGGCTCTGGTAAAGGAGTTTACCACTGTGGATATCTTCCAGCACTCGCCTTTTGGTGACATGTTGAACTCATTAAAGTCTCTCTCTTTGGCAGGAGGCTCGGAGCCGAACTATGTCTGGCTTGAGTGGGAAGTAGGCAACGAAGGAATTCGCTGCCCACCCACCACCCACTTCATTGCCACGGTCGATGATTTAACCGACGTGCTTGACTTCGACTCCGAAGACATCGACGGTATGGACGATGATGCAGGAGAAGTACAGGAGCCACCGCTCACAGGGCGGTGGACAGCCACCTCTTCATATGATATATATATGGTGGACACTCCGAAGGAAACAAATGGCAACGAGGCAACGGAGGATAACCCCTGAGGGAGAAAATCAAAGCATGGGCGTCGCCAGCGCCACTCCAAGCCCCGCCACGGCAATACCGGCACCGGAGACGAAAATAATCCGGACGGCGCCGAAGATGAATATAACCCCGATCAGCCCGCCTTCGAGCAGGCCGAGCAGGAAGATGGGCAGTACTGCCCAGATGAACAGGCGACGGACAGGTATCCAGAGGAGGACAACTATATGCCCCCCTCCGAAGACGAGATTAGCCTCAGCGACGATGAGTTCGGCATGCCTGAGGACCCCGCGGAGCAAGAGCGCTTCAACCGCCAGCTTATTGCCACTGGGAGGAGCCTGAAGAAGAAGCAGCAGCAACTTCAAGCTGATCAAGACCTGCTCACAAACAGATGGGAAGAAGTCCTGGCAGCCGAGGAATATGGACTCGAGCACCACACGGCTGACCGGCCGCCTCGAGGTCGGGATAAAACGGCATACCAGCCCGAATACCAGTCCACACCCCCGCGCCAGTTTACTACGGCCCGGGGCAATACTCACGACCTGTGCGACATATTGGAAAACAAAGCAGGACAGCCAAGATCGATCTATGGATCGCGGGGGCGTGCCCCAGCGCGCGGCGATGACCGTCACGCCGTACACATTATTATCAAGTCTGGCCGAGCCGAATACAGCAACCCAAACCAACTCGAACTGCATAGCCACATAGCCCGGCACAGAAGCGCCGCACACCCCCTCTGCTTCACTGATGAAGTGATGGATCATGAATTCCCAGAAGGGTTCAAACCCGTAAACATCGAATCATACGATGGCACAACAGACCCCGCAGTATGGATCGAAGATTTCCTTCTCCACATTCACATGGCCCGCGGAGACAATCTACATGCCATCAAGCATCTTCCCCTTAAGCTCAAAGGACCCGCCCGGCACTGGCTAAATAGCCTGCCCGTGAATTCCATTGGCAGCTAGGAAAACCTGGAAGACGCATTCCTTGACAACTTCCAAGGCACATATGTGTGACCTCCGGACGCCGATGACTTGAGCCACATTACTCAACAGCCCGGAGAATCAGCCAGGAAATTCTAGACTCGGTTCCTAACTAAAAAGAACCAAATAGTTGACTGTCCTGACGCCGAAGGCCTGCGGCCTTCAAGAATAATATCCGCGACGACTGGCTCGCCCGACACCTCGGCCAGGAGAAACCCAAGTCCATGGCAGCTCTCACGACACTAATGACCCGCTTTTGCGCGGGCGAGGATAACTGGTTGGCTCGCAGCAGCACCATGCTACATTCTGGCACTTCGGATGTCCGCGACAATAACGGCAAACCACGACGCATTAGACATAAGCGACAGAACAACTGCGACAACACCGAAGACACGACAGTCAACGCCGGATTCAGCGGATCCAAATCCGGTCAGCGGAAGAAACCGTTCAAATGAAACAATCCGGGACCGTCCAGTCTGGACCACATACTGGAGCGCCCGTGCCAAATTCATGGCACCCCAGACAAGCCATCCAACCACACAAATAGAGACTGCTAGGTGTTCAAACAGGCCAGCAAAATAAACACCGAAAACAAGGACAAGGGGCTGCACAGTGACGATGACGAAGAGCCCCGGCGTCCGAACACAGGGGGACAAGAAATCTCCCCCCCAGGTGAAAACGGTCAACATGATCTACGCTACTCACATTCCCAGGCGGGAACGGAAGCGAGCACTTCGGGACTTCTACGCGATGGAGCCAGTCGCCCCAAAATTCAACCCATGGTCAGCCTGTCCAATCACCTTCGATCGTAGGGATCACCCTACTAGCATCCGTCACGGCGGTTCGGCCGCATTGGTTCTAGACCCAATCATAGACGGATTTCACCTCACACGAGTCCTTATGGACGGAGGCAGCAGCCTGAACCTGCTTTACCAGGACACAGTGCGCAAAATGGGCATCGATCCTTCAAGGATCAAGCCCACCAAAACCACCTTTAAAAGTGTAATTCCTGGAGTAGAGGCCCGTTGTACGGGCTCCATAACATTGGAAGTGGTCTTCGGATCTCCGGACAATTTTCGAAGTGAAGAGTTAATCTTCAATATCATCTCTTTCCGTAGTGGTTACCACGCACTGCTCGGACGAACCGCATTTGCTAGATTCAATGCGGTACCACACTATGCATACCTTAAGCTCAAGATGCCAGGCCCGCGCAGGGTCATAACAGTCAACAGAAACATAGACCGCTCTCTTCGTACAGAAGAACATACTGCAGGCCTCGCAGCAGAAGTACAATGTGGCCTCCTCCGGCAAACCACCAATCCGGCGACGACAGCCTCAAGCACCGCCAAGCGAGTCCGGAGCACCCCGCAACAGGATCACCAGGCATGCCAAGAGCGCGACTAGCAGTCCGGCCTCCACTCAAATCCCATCAAAGCAGCATTCGTGCCACGCGTACACAATTACGCACTCAAAATATCATGGGCACAGGCGGAGGCGTAGCAGTGGCTCAGTCAACAATGCGGGATCACTGTAACATACCTTCATAACCTTTCCTTTTATCTTTCAGGACATTGCTTTAGGGCAGCCTCTCCAAAAGATCCGGATTGACGGACTTACATAGAAGAGAAAACCAAGGAGGTAACAGGCTTTGCGCATCAAAGAAAATACCCAGGTGGAATCTGTTCATGACCATTATACCTGTTTTATATACCTATATGCAGCCTGCCCTTGGATAGGACATGTTAAATAGTCCTATTTCTTCGGCTTAAATGCACCCATTGTAAACATATGCTTAAACGTATTATTCATCAATGGGAAATCATATATAGCGTCAGCTTATTATTCCTATCTGCACATTTTTTCTATAAATGTTTATTTACTATTGCATCCGTACACCTTGGTACGTTCAGTTTGCCAGGGGCTTCTTATGGCGCCCCATAATATGGCAAGACAAGTCCAAACACTTTCAACAGTGCGGCACCCCAAACTTATAGCACTATATGCTTCAGCTCCGAATCATGTCTTGGGTCTACAGTTGGGTTAGCCCAGCTCCCTTCTTTTGGTACCTTATGTTCCGTTATATCAGCTAAGGTAGCGCAGGGAGAACTACTGTGATTGTGTCCTGGTTCTTCCGGACGAGCACCTCAGTAGAGAAAGCCGAAAACTGGCCGGCATGATGTGGCGAGAGCTGGTCGCTGTTCGAGAGGTCTTAAAATCCTTAAAGATTTTTTCGCTTTAGGCGATAAATCGGCTTCGTCCGATCTAGGCGTATACAGCGCCCCAATTCGGCCTTCCGGATTCTAGGGGCTTCACCGAAATTTAAAATTGTAGACTTCTATGGCTAAGTGAAAGTTATAAAGCCGCATAGTCCGATTGCCTTGTTCGCTACGCCGGACACCTCCTTAAGGGACCAAACATTTGGATAAAGAGTGTCTGGGTTTTCCACAAACACCCCAGTAGTAGTTGCATGGGGGCGGAAGCCGACGACTGGCCTACTTTCATAATTTTATAAACAGCCGCACAAAAGGTAATATTTTAAATCAAAAAGCGCTACATAGCGCAAGTAACTTTGTCTTTATATTACAAACATGACAGAAGTGAATTCATTCTAAAATTGTGTCCTTGGTACATTCATCGGCTACGAGATGAGCTCCCTTCATAACGCCTTCATAATATTTCTCGGGATAGCGATGCGCCTTGCCCTCTGGCGGCCCGTCCTTCACCAGCTTCTCAGCATCTAGCTTGCCCCAATGCACCTTCGCACGGGCAAAGGCCCGGCGGGCACCCTCAATGCAAACGGATCGCTTGATCACTTCAAGCCACGGACAGGCATTCACCATCCGCTTGATCAGGCCGAAGTAGCTGGTGGGAAGGGGCTCACCGGGCCACATCCGGACTATGAAATCCTTCATAGCCACTTCGGCCGCCCTGTGGAGTTCAACTAACTGCTTCAGTTGGTCACTCAGAGGCGTTGGATGTTCGGCCCCAGCATACTGGGACCAGAACAGCTTCTCCGTTGAGCTCCCCTCCTGGGCACGGTACAAATTCGCGGCATCGGATACGCTGCATGGCAGATCTGCGAATGCCCCTGGAGAGCTCCGAACTCGGTAAGTAAAAGAAACGCCTCCTCCACATGTTTGCTTTGCATAAAGAATTTCTTACCCGCCGCTATCTTTTTGGCCTCCTGGATTTCCTGCTGTGCCTACTCGGCTTTGGCCTTGGCGTCCTTTATACTTGCAAGGGCCTTCGCAAGATCGGCCTCTTTTGCCTTAAGCTCATGCTCCACAGGCTCGAACTTTTTGCTGAGCTCCTGGAGCTCTCGTTGTACCTCGCCCGCTCTAGCATCTTGCTTTTCGCGCTCCTTGCGTTCCAAGGCCGCCTTGTGTTCGGCCTCAGATAGCACTTTCTTCAGAGACGCCACTTCGGTGGTGGCCCTGTTACAAAATCACGATGCTTCGTCGTTAGAATAATCAATTTTATCTATCCTTCATTATATGAGAGCGGGGAATCACTCACCTTTGTTCTCTTCAAGCTGCCTCCTCGTGAGGTCGAGCTCTCCTTGCGCCTGCTCCAAGTCCTGTTTTAGTCCGGCGATTTCAGCCGTACGGACAGCAGCGGCAAGCAGCACGGCCTGCTTATTCACATTCAAACTTATTGTTAGACTCCAGCGGATTATAATTGACCCTCCGTTTGGTCTTTCTTTTCGAACACCAAACAGAGTATCAGGGGCTACTACCTATCGGGTGGTAATTTCACACATTTTTATTACTTACCTCAAAGCCTATTAGGAGGCTGGTGCAAGCTTCGATTAGTCCGCTCTTGGCGGACAAAACCTTTTGAATCACCGCACTCATAAGAGTACGGTGCTCTTCATCCATGGAAGCGCCTTGAAGCGCTTCCAGCAGACAATCTGATGCCTCGGGCGTAGCGGAAGTCCTCGGCATAGATGGCTCGCCCTACTTAACGAGGGTCTGCCCGCCTAAGTCCGGAACCACAGGAGGTTCCGGAACAGTGTCCAGCTGAGAGTCCGGCTTACTGCGGCTCTCATCAACACGATCCGCGGGGATCTTGAACCCCGCGTGTTCGACGTCTGGAATGCCGCCTTGGGGTGCCTCCAGAGCCACCTCCCCCCACTCTGGGAGCCTTTGGGACAACACCTTCGTGTCATCTGCAGGTTGAGGAGTAGTGGCCGTCGGGAGCGAGTTCACCGCCGAATCGCTCAAGGACCCGTCCGAAGACGACACCTTGGGATGGACTCTGGCCGGACTACATACAAGTTCGGTGTTATAACAAAACTATAAGCAAAATTACGATAGAGTGCGGATACTTACGATCGCACTAAGGGCTTCTTCCTAGGCAGCCACCCCTCCTCGCTATCGGCGGCGGTGGCGGAGTAGTCCGGAAGGGACGCCTTTCCCTTCTTGGACGTCCTAGACTCCCCCTCTGGGGCGGCCTTCCTCTTTTTCTCTCCCCCAGTACGGGGAGGTGGAGTTTCTTCTTGTTTTCCCCCGCCTCCGCGGGAGGAATCCGCCTCGTCATCATCGGACGACGAGGGTATGACGGCCTTGCGCCGGGGGCCTCTCCTGGCCCCCTGGTCCGCCCTCTCAGGCCCCCCGTCCTCTCCGAATTGGGAAGCCTCCTCTTCTTCTTCTTCTTCCCCTTCGGGGGAGGAGTGCGCCTCTTCGTCTTTGAACGCGGCCTCTGCTACAATTTTACGCCGGAGACCCTTCCTGGTCCCCGGGGCCTTCTTCTCGGCCTTCTTCTCCGATGCCTTATAGGGCGCCGGAACCAGCATCTCCGTCAGGAGAGCATTGGCTGGACCTTCGGGCAGCGGAGCCGGACAGTCGATCTGCTCCGCTGTCTCCACATAATCCTGATCAAACATGCACAATTGCTTAAGACTCCCCCACAAATACATTAAACTGAATCCGGTGGTAGTCAGAAAACTCACCGGATGAGGAAGCCGTGCAGCGTGAAGTCCACGGTCCTCGGATATGGGAGGAGGTACTTCGGAGGACTTGAACAGTGCCTTCCACGTGTCACTGTGATTCATGTCGTAGAGCTTTCGAAGTGTCTGGTGTTCGGACGGGACGAACTCCCACAGATTAAACACCCACCTTTGGCACGGAAGAATCCGGCAAACGAGCATGACCTGGATCATGTTGACAAGCTTGATGTTCTTGTCCTTCATATTCTTGATACGGTTTTTGAGTCCGGTCAGCTCCGCAGATTCGCCCCAGGCCAGGCCCCTCTTTTCCCAGGAGGTGAGCCGCGTGGGGGTTCCGGATCGGAATTTGGGGGCTGCCACCCAGTTGGCGTCGCGCGGCTCGATGATCTAGAACCACCCCGATTGCCACCCTTTTACGGTCTCCGTGAAGGAGCCGTCAAGCCAGGTAACGTTAGGCATCTTGCCCACCATGGCCCCTCCACACTCCGCTGGTTGTCCACTCATGATCTTAGGCTTCACGCAGAAGATTTGCAGCCACAAGCCAAAGTGAGGCTGGATGCGGAGGAAGGCCTCGCATACGACGATAAACACCGAGATGTTGAGGACGAAGTTTGGGGCTAGATCGTGGAAATCTACCCCATAGTAGAACATGAGCCCGCGGACGAAGGGGTGAAGTGGAAACCCCAGTCCACGGATGAAGTGGGCGAGAAACACGACCCTCACGTGGGGTCCCGGAGTTGGAATGACCTGCCCGTTGTCCGGTAGCCGGTGCGCTATGTCTGCGGACAAGTATCTGGCCGCCCGAAGATTCGCGATGTGCTTCTCCTTCATGGTGGAGGCCACCCACTTGCCTCCTGCTCCGGACATGTTTAATTGTGCGGAGAAGACTTGGACTAGGGCGCTGGAGCTCGGGGAGGTAAGGATGAGCAAAGAAGGAGGAGGGCGTGGGTGAAAATGAGGGTCCTTTATCCCTTTATAGAGGCGACGAAAGTGGTGCGCCTCCCCACTTGCCCGTTGAGAATCGCTTACTTCCCAAGCGCCACGATTGATGGCACGATAGGATTACCCATCCCCGTATTGATGAGAATCCCGTGATAAGGGGACACGATCTCTGCTTTGACAAGATGTGTCAAGGAAACCGCCTCGCAATACGCGTTGTGGCTGGTTGTGGAAAAACGGTTCGAATAATGACCCGACCGTAACGACATATCATGTCGTCTAAAAATTGTCAGCTGAAGTATCATTCTCTCTACGGTGGTATGTAAAGATCATTTTTGCATATCCGGACACGGTCCACGTGTTCGATAATAACCTTGGAGTATTCGGAAGGAGGAACCCGCCTTGCAATGCCGAAGACAAGACTGCGCGCCGGACTCATCGTCATTGAAGCCTGGTTCAGGGGTTACTGAGGGAGTCCTGGATTAGGGGGTATCCGGACAGCCGGACTATATGCATCGTCCGAACTATTGGAGCGTGAAGATACAAGACTCAAGACTCCGGCCCGTGTCCGGATGGGACTCTCCTTTGCGTGGAAGACAAGCTTGGCGATCCAGATATTATGTTTCCTTCCTTGTAACCGACTCCGTGTAAACCCTAGCCCTCTCCGGTGTCTATATAAACTGGAGAGGTTGGTCCTTAGAAGGCCGATCACAATTACAATCATACCATCATAGGCTAGCTCCTAGAGTTTAGCCTCTACGATCTCGTGGTAGATCTACTCTTGTACTACTCATATCTTCAATATTAATCAAGTAGGAAGTAGGGTTTTACCTCCATCGAGAGGGCCCGAACCTAGGTAAACATTGTGTCCCTTGCTTCCTGTTACCATCAGCCTAAGACGCACAGATCGGTACCCCCTACCCGAGATCCGCCGGTTTTGACACCGACAACCGCCGCCCCGGCCAGCCCTCTAGCCCCCCCCCCCACCTTGAACCCTAGGATAGATAGTGGGGTACCTCTCCGGCGAGCCCCCGTCCCCGCTGCGGGTGGTTCTTCCTTAACTCCGGCGAGCCCCCCCCCCCCAACCCCTGAAAATAGACTGACCCAAAAGTCTATTCAGTCGACTGAAGTGTGGCTTAATCGGAGCTAAGCAGCAGCATGAGCGAGGGGGAGAGCAGCAGCAACAGCTGGGCGAGCAAGCGATCGAGTAAGAGCCGGAGCAGCAGCAGCAGCGCGAGCGAGCGAGCGAGAGCTGGAGCAGCAGCAGCAGATCCGGCTGGTATGTACACCGCCGTCGAAGGGGCCTCGCACTGGGGGAGAGCCGCCATGGAGATGTCGCCCGCGGAGCCGGCTTCAAGGTAGTCGCTCCATGGGGGTGCGGGATGGAGCACCATCGGCGCCAGGAGGTCGAGTTAAGGAGAAGGTGCGATGCGATGAGTATGCAACCTCTTTGGTGGCGCCAAGTAGGCCTCGGCTTCGTCCAAGGAGTAGATGAGGATGTTGAGGTTCTGGTGGAGTAGGTTAAGGCGGCGCTGTGGGGATGGAGCAGCCGCGATAGACGAGGCGATCGTTGGAGCAGCTCCTTGGAGGTGGAGGACGGGGAGGCTGAACTAGCGGGACGGTGAGATGGACGACGGATCCTCATCCGAGGAGGTGGACGAGGGATGTCGAGCTGTTGCGGTAGACGACATCGTCGGGGAAGAGGCGCGGTTGGGCAGCGGTGATGTGGCGGACAAAGGAGGGTGGGGTTTCGCGGCTGGAGCGGAGAGGTTATGGCGGCCTGGGATTTCGTATGGCGAAAAGGGGGTGATGGGATGGGGTGAAGCATGACTTAGGGACGCGCTTGTCCAAAATGTAGGGTGTGTTACAAAAGTACCCCCCCCCCCACACCGATTTGAACTAGCGGCCCTTTCAGCTCAGGGTTAGAAGGGGTATTTCACGTGTCGGGATTTGGCAGCTGGAGGGAGATTTCGCGCGCGTTGTAATTTCGGGATAGCAAGGCGCGGGTTGTGAAGGCGCTAGTTTTGGGAGCACGATATCTAAATTTTCGGGATATAACAAGACACAGGTTGAATTTTAGGGACAAGCCTAACGTGTAGTAATATTTTACTTGTACGTACCAAATAAATTCGCACTTCCCTCAACCAAAAAGAAAACGAAAAAAATAAAACTATTCACACCACACAAAGAGAGAGTCTTGCCCCGTTTTACTATACAAATGCTATTCAAAGCTACTCCCTCCTTCCATCTATATAGGTCCTAATGCGTTTTTTGATGCTAGCTTTGACCAAATATTAGAGCAATTATATATGACATGCAACTTACACAAAGCACACCGTTAAATTCGTCTGTGAAAGGTTCTTTCAATGATATAATTTTCACATTGTGCATGTCATGTACTATTAATCTTGTCAATAGTCAAAGGTGGTCTTAAAGATCTCATTACGCCCTATATAGATGGAAGGAGGGAGTATGAATCCATGTTATGTCTGATTAAATTTTTTTGCTTGCTGTATAATGCATGTAACCTACTCATACCAACATTTTAGTGCATTCCAAATGTCTATACTACCGTTGCAATTCGAACTAAATTTTAATTCGTTTCTCTATTTCAATAAGAATCTACAATCATGATTGTTGCCAACTTCAACCATCATTTGTGTATTACCTTAATAACACACCACATGATTACTATAGAGATAGATATGAACTATGTGTACTACATGAACTCGAATTCCATTTTTTGAATACACTTGATGTTGATTCCAAATAATAGTACATTTGATGTACTAACTATATATTCATAATCTAAACCATGTTCCATACGTACACCGTGTTTATCACACAAAGTATAGTGCCCCGCCCCCTACATTATGACAAGTATTTATACCTGAGTTGCAAAAGCCACACATTAGCCCAAATTATAATCAATGTTCTACATTATGATATCTTCTTCAAGTTTCCGTATCCACTTTTTTATAATGAATTATGATCTTTGTTCCTCTTTTACACCGTCACGATCCTCTTCTATTTGTAGCTAGCTAGCTAGCACTAACTTTCTATCGTGCATGCACACGCCCGCCCCCCTCAAACACCCTTAGCGTCCCCTCCATCGTGCACGTTCATTATTTCTCTTTAGGTCGTCCACCAGCGGTGTATGTAGGCCCTCGGCTCCTTCTTTCTAGCACACACCGGTCGACATACCTCTCTAGCCAAGTGTGCCTACAACAAACACATATATACTTCCCCTCTTCTCTTCTCACCGTCCATGCCCCCATATGTCCAATACGATTCCACGCAAGTGCACACTCCCATCCCTCTTTTCATTAATCACATGCTCGCACACTCCTCCCCCCTCGACATGGTAGGCCTCTCGCACCACCTCCTAGCCACACCCTCTCCCCCTGTCTGCCTCTCCGGACCTTATTTGCTTCTAACACATGCAGGCATGTATATGAACTGATCTCCCTACATATAGCCAGGTCGACTATAATTCGTTTTCACCAAGCACTGATATACTTACCTCCCTAGTTATGTCTCTCCTTTTCTCGGACACACGACGGTTGATCTTCCTATGTAGTTACGCATGCTTACCACAACCATATCTTCTCCCCTCATCATCCTTGAATACCCCTCGACCCGTCTCTCACACGCACGTGCATAGACAGACAGACATCCCCCACCCTCTCTTATGGATATTGCACTCATACCCTCCGTTTGCCTAGCAGGCCTCTCCCACCATTTGTGAGACGCCACCCCACCACCAACCCTCCGATGCTCTACCTTTGTCTTTTTCCCAACCTTATTCCTCTGCTACACATATCCATGGATGTCGATCGATCTCCCTCAATACATAGCTAGGTCTCTCTCCTTCCCCACAAATATACTAGTCGACCGGTCTCTACCCCCCCCCCCCCCCCCCCCCCACACACACACACCGATAGTCGAACATTGTAGGTAGGTATCCATGCCACAGAGAAGAACTACACCTCTGCCCTCTCAAATTACAGTAGGCCAGCCGCCCTGTATCTTTGACGTGGGCAAACACAAATTTGATGCCACTCTTTATCAATCGCGCAGCCACACACTTCATCCATGTTTTCAATTCTATCGATATCTCATGTCCATGACTCCGTTTCACACACATTGCATATGTTACGTTTTTGTGATTGAGATATCATCAACACATTGCCTCTGTTTCGCACAAACCATCTCTCTCACACCCACCCACGTACGTACCTGCACCTAAAGAAGAAGTGCACGCAGGACGCACGTACTCACGTCTCGTTCCCGGCCACACCCGCGTGGGTAGACGGTGGAGTTTGTTTCTGTACGAAAAGGCAGCCCACGTGATAATTTGACGCGTGTAGCGGTTGTTTACTCGAAGGAGGGTCGGGTACCACGCCTAGAATATAAAACAATTGCCATGGGGAAAATGGAAAAATGGGTTTGTCTCTCGTCACACCATCTCACACAAGGCTGTCGTGGCCTCTCTCTCTCAGCGTTGGTTAGTGATCTGGCCGCATCCCGTCCGCTGGCGGAAAGGGAGGATGTGCATCATCTCTCCGTTCGATGGCGTTGAGGCAGTTCGTCCCGATCTGTGGTACCCGCCGTTCTCTCTGACCAAGCTCCGGCGTGGTAGGGCCTTCGCCACTTGCTCGTTGCCGCAGTATGGGAAGATCCCGGCCGCCGGCGCCCTCCTAGTAACATCCTGACGACCCTCAGGTACAGCTTCCTCTGGCCTTGCTCCACTGCCCATCTTCCCATGTTGCTGCATGTGGATCTTATTTAGTTGTTTGCTTAAATCGTATCTCGGCCGGCGTACTTTCCATCTTGCAATCTCGTCCTCAAACCATTTTTGATAAACCACCATGTGCTATTTTTCCCTTTTTACATGGAACATGCTTCTTTTTTGTCGGCGTATGTGTCTTCAACTCGTGTTTTTGGGAAGTAATTGTTTCCTTTCGACCTCCTTTTGCAAACAGGGCTATCCATTTTCACCTAGTTGCTATTCGACCTTTTGGTGAACTGCACAAATCACTTTTCTGAAGAGTGTTTTGTGCAGTTCCGCCAAAATGTCACACGAGCAACGTTTTTACATTTCTGTGGGACTGCGGAAAGGGAGATTGGTTTTGCTATCCTCCTCATCCAACCCCGTGCCTAATCTTCTCCAGCAAGAAGTTAGTCCTAAAGAGAGATCGTAGAGGTGATCGGATTCTATTTATGTGTGTTATGTTTCATCATCTAGTTCCACTATTATTGTAATCACACTGACTGGATATCTTTGCAAACAGGGATGGTCCGCCTGATTTTAGTGGAGCTGCACAAAATGATTGGATTGTGGTGTCCTTCATAAACCTCTTTTTTGGCTACAGAGCTGGGTGAAACTAGCTGCCAAGCAATGAACACTGTGTCAAGGAAATGGAGCAATGCCTACGAACAGCATCGATCAATTATATTTTTTTTCTTCATTTGTACACCTTCTCACAGCTTTTTCTTCAGTTGTGATGTGAATATTGGCGCTGATCTACGAACCATTGAGATGCATTAGCCATGGTAGTTTCATTTGTATTTGATGGAATGTTGTAACGAGATAATCTCGAGGCAAGACACGTGAATCCTAAGTTGAAACCTTTTTTTCCTGCGAGAACCAAAGTTGAAGCCTTCATAGCATCACAATTTCATCAAAACTATGCGTACATATAAACAAATCATGAAGGATTGATAGCAATGCCAGAAACAATTCAACTTTGTTTTGCCGACATGTTGGACATCCTTCATCCGGCTCCACCTGCCATGCAGCAATATTGAGTGCACAACACAACTTCAGGGAAAGATTCACCCTAGTCATTGCACCGAAGTAGTAATGACTAGTGAGCAGTCAAATCACAGAGCCCCACCTTCGTCACAGTAAGTTGCTCGGACGAAGCAACCATCATTTCTCTGCTCCTTGAATCCGCTGACACTCCCATATTCCCACAGTAATAAGTTGCTTGGGAGAATCAACCATCACTATATCCGCTCACGTGTGATGACCACAGGAGCTATCCATTCAGATTGCATGTTAAAAAAATAAAGGTCGATAACTAATGCGGCAAACTTTCAAAAAAAACTAATGCGGCACCTCGGGCCAACGCGGCCAGATCGCATTTTGCATGAGAAATTACACACCATGTTTCGTTGACATGTGGTCCCGTTCCAACATATCAGTGAGACGACAGCGAGTAGTAGGAGTATTTTCGAACCGACGTGTAGGCCGGGGCGCCCCTTCGTGAACCGTGGCAAATTGGCAACCGTCCACCGACTCTTCGCCTTTCCCTCTCGATTTGGAACTGATGTCACACGCCCTTCCTCTCCCTCCTCCATTTTCCTTCAGCCCTTCACCCTTTCTTCTGCCATTGTTCGATCGTCTTCTCCATGGAGGGAACAGGACGGAAACGACCCCGTTATTCTTGCCCCGATCTGAAAGATGACGTGGTGGAGGAACTCATTGATCGGTGCAACGTCATCACCTCGGCTAGCATGGCAGGTTCGTTCAAGCCCATTCTCGACTCAACTAATAACATCATTACAAGGAACCCAAGAGTCAAGGAGCGGTTTGATCTCCCCTATCTTCTTTGCCGTGATCCTGATGACTGGCGCCGTCACGATGGAGGCCTCGCCCTATGCAAGTTGATGCCGCTTGATAATGATACGTATGATGTTAAGATGCCATCGCTTGAGGGAAAGGCTTGGGCAGGCGCAAATGGAGATTGGGTTGTTTACATTGGGTCCAACTGCGAGTGGGAACTTGTGAATGTGTACACTCGTGACCGGGTTCCACTTCCAAAAATCTCAACAGACTGCCCAGAGGTTGAGCACACTGGTATTATACGCACGTTCGAATACAATCATGGTGACTGTCTTCTATGGAAGATAGCAATTTGTCGAGGTCCCAACCGCTCTTGGAATTACAACAACTATGAAGTTGTTGGTATCTTCGACAAGCTTGTTGCCGTCCTTGGTGGTTTGACTCGATGGATATTGCTCAAAAATCAGTTTTTGTACACGCATGAGTACTGTGATGCAATTCAATACGAGGGCCTTGTGTTTGCTGCCACCACTCGTGGCACTATTTTTGCATGGAATCGTTATGATTTTGGTACGTTTGGCTTCCACCATAATTATAATTGTTTCATCCACATGCATGTGGGCTAGCAAGTTTCCCTTTACTATTAACCTTCTTCTTGTGTTTCCAAGGTCCTGTGAACATTCCACCACCTATACTTGAAAAAATTTATAACCAAGGGGGAGATGACGATGGTGATGATCACGAGCATGAGGACGAGCAGCGCCCATATACTCTTTGGCGCCTGGCAACTAATTCCGATGGATCACCTCTTCTCGTGTGTATACAGCCCACTAATGGTGTTACTGCTAAGGAAGCAGGTGTAGTCTCCCATGGTCGCACTCTCCAGACCTATTCCAACACCCGTTGCATGGTATTCGGGATGGATACTAGTGTGCTAGCGCCAACACCTTCTCCCTGGTACAGAATTGATAGTCTTGGAGAAAACTCGCTCTTCCTTGGACAAAACTATCCGATGATGGTGAAAGGCGATCCAACTGCTGTTGACACAATGTTACTAGCACCATTTATGAGAAGCAACTGTGTCTATACCTCAGACATTAGCGTGGTTCCCTACCCTGGTACTAATATAGTAGGCCACTTCAGCCTGGATGATCAGTCCTGCGTTGGTCTCGAGATCAACAATAGATGGCCCGTCCCAAAGAATCACTTGTGGTTCAAAGCAAGCATTTCCAACGCCGAGGAATGGTTGAGTTGAAGTTCATTTCATTGCTTGTTATTTTTTGTGTGGTGAAAACTTTAGTATTTATAATGCATCGTTGTCGATGTGGGTTGATGACCTGTTGTATGTAATAAAATGATATGCCTGTGATAAACTTACTAAATTTATGAATGGCTTTCGAGTTGCTTCTGTGAGTGAGTGGTGCAATGAGGCAAAAAAATATTTTCCGAATACATAATTGTACGTGCATTGCAACAGGTTATCGGATGAGGCCAATCAACAATAGTAGTGTACTAGCTTCACATGCTTCATGCGTCATGCGGGTGTTTTTACTGTAGCCATATTGTACGTAACCAGCACCTCGAATCCTCGATACTAGTACTATATGGTAAGTAGTAGGAGTAGTAGGGTGGCATGGGCCAGAACAAGCATTCACGTCCAGGAGTACGGCACACGCCACCAGCACGACTTCCATCTGACACCATGTTTCTTGGAGTCTGTGCTAGAGCAATCTCTTCAACCTCATCGTTTCTCTAACTCAGCCATCGCACGGCGGGCGAGGTGGGGGTTTGCCGATTGTCCATTTCCTCAACTGCGGTCCCACTTGTAAGGCCAACTCCAATGCTCTATCAATATATGGATGTACTCTTCTTCCCAATACAAAAATTTGCATCCATTCTACTCCCTCCGTTGCATAATACATGCCTTCTATTTGTCAAAATATATATGTATCTAGACATGTTTTAGTATATAGGTACATCCATTTTTGGACAAATGGAAGTCAAGTATTTTGGAACGGAGGGAGTACACAATAATTTTTTTAAGTTAGCACAACTAGTCTAATCCGAGAGCACAACCAAAGATTTGGTCGGGTTCTTCCTCCTTTTGCTGACACGTGGGACATCCAGCATCTAGGTCATGTCATGAAAGAAAATAGAGTGGTAGTTGAAGCCACGAGATGTGCATCTTGGGTTAAACAGTAAATAGAATCTTACTAATCTTGAGTAACTCCAAAAGCGGCCACCAAAGATCTTTCTTGGATTTGTTTTTCATCACCAGCACGTCGAGGTGAAAGATGTGCAGGTTCAGTGGGTCCGCTTGCGTTTTCACTGACATGTGGGACCACATGTGAGAAAACAGACGATAGGCTCCGCGCGTTCGCTGGCTGGCTGAGAAGAGAGATAGAGGAGGGCTGAGCACGGACTGCAGGAAATTTGTTCTACGTAACCAACACCTTGATATTCGCGTGTGGTTGTTTCTAGAATAAAAAAAGGAGGTACCCCTACTTATGTTACTCCCACTACGCCTAGCCTAAGGTTAGTAGGTGACCTTGCACTTGGCTCTTCGCCTCTTCTGGAAGTCGATGGTTCTACAGTAGTGCTTCTGGCAATCTGACACCAAATGAACTGTTGCACATCCACCGCTTGTAAGCAAAAGTTTCTCCTCGTGCTGCAAGCCACCACGCACGCGTTGGCGCGGGAGAAGCCGTAATCAAGGTTCTCTTCGTTCTGCGAGTTGATGGGGCACATCAAAGTTATTTACTAGTAGTACGTACTCTCTCCAAAAAAGGGCTGACCATGTCATTGCTACCATCCCTGCTCTGTCGTTGAGTACGTGCACTATTCACGTGCCATCGAGGAGAAAAAATATTGTGTAGGTGCCATCGAAGTGCACGACTCACTTACGAAAAAGGGTTTCCCCCCGCTTCCCCCCCCCCTCCCCCGCATGACTCACTTACGCACTGCTTATCTGATTATCTCCATTTTCTTGCATGACACGTGCACCTTGATGCTAGATGTCTCGCGTGTTGGGAAAAGGATGAACAAAGCTCACGTAAAAGAAAAGAGTTGAAGAGCATAGATTCCCGATGACCGAGGAGGAGCAAGGAACCTCGCGGTGGAGCGTCTGCAAGGAACCTTGCGCGTTTTCCCCTTTTTTTGCCACCTGCCCACCTATAAACAACTAAAAGAACATGAACTTTTCGCTAACCACTAGAAACGGTACATCAGGATGCTAAGTTGAAGATGTTTTATACTCCCTCCATTCCCAAATATAAGTCTTTTTAGATATTTCAATAAGGGACTACATACGAAACAAAATGAGTGAATCTACACTCTAAAATATGTCTGCATACATCCATATGTTGTAGTCTATTTGAAATGGCTAGAAAGACTTATATTTAGGAATGGAGTAGTTTATATTGAATTATTGATAACCACGCAACAAGACACGCATGTACAGGACGCATGCAGCCACACATGTACACAAGCCAACGCACTAACTCCATCCGATCCAACCCATGCACATACGCGCACAGCATGGAGCACACAACGCACGTACACAAGACGTGCATGCACACACGCTCAGCCACAGAAGGCACATGAATAACACATGCATGCGCACACACTCGGATGCATGGAGGCGTGCGCCATCTGCGGCGACGGCCGGTTCATCGTGCTACAGCGAAGCTCACACGCAACGGCGCATACACATCTCTTGCAGCACCTCTTTGCCGTCGTTGCTCAACTACTAGTCGGAGACGAATATGACCGCAGCCTCGGCCTTAGAGCTAGCACCGATGGAAAAACACGCACGCTGCACGCACACAAGTACATACGGAGTGCCCACGACGTGGTGGTGGTGCGTCCCCAGTCGCCTCTACTCCTTCTGCCCATGTTGTCTATCAAGGCGGTTGCATGCTAATGATGATGTGGGTGAGATCTTCTAGGACTCAGATGATGACAAGGAAAATTATGAGACACAAGGTGACGTACACCGTCAAGGTCCACGGTCAAGGGGGTGCTAGTAAGTGCTTAGATGTTCTTAGAGCAAGTACAATAGAGCTGAGTCAGCGGGCTATAAGGAATAAACTATAGTATATTTCTGCTTAGTTGGAGGAAAGAGAAGAGGAGAGAGAAGGTAAGCGGGCTCTTCGTGAAGAGCCAGCTCTAGCATGTGCTCCTAGGCACTTTGTGAGAATGAAAGGTGGGCCACAAAATAAAAAAGTAGTAGTACACTCTTTTGATCTACTATTGTACATGTTGACTATAAGATGGGCTGTAGATGACATGGCACTGGCTTATAGCCAGCAGCTGGCTATACTATTAATGCTCTTTAGATGAGGTGCTAAGTGCATTAAATGGCTTAGTAACTCAAGTCTTCAATGCATAGGTGCTTAGTTTATTGGTGCCACATCATATTTTATGCCTACGTGGCAGGCTTAGCAGGTATACATGGTGGAGCACTAGGAGAGGCCAAGGTTGGTCATAGTGGGGAGTAACTTGTACTGTAACATATTACTATGTTACTCTAAACATCTCTATAAACCGGAAAGGAGGGAGTAGTAACATAGACTAGTGTCATATGCAGCGTATGGGAGCACAAGATATTTCCCCGTCCGGACCGATCCCAAGTTGGCTTCTCACCTTCTTGGCCCAACAAAAACCCCTCCCCCCTCCCGCGTGCGCTTCCCGCTTGGCGCCAGCTGAGCCCGCCGCTCCACATTGATGGCAAGTCAGGGCGACGTGACCTCTCACTTCTCTGAAAAACAAGAGACATGAGTTTTCTGTTTTGGATCTCATTAGCACTCTTGATTTTGAGGAGAAGGCGAGATCAAAAGACACACGTGCTCTGGTCGCCGAGGGAGCTTCTAGTACCCTCATGGTACACGAGAAGAACTTCCAGCCCAACCAGCCCCAAAACAACAAGAAAAAATCTCAGGGGAAAGGCAAGTTTGATGCAAAGAACAAGCCGTCACATTCTACTAACTTCAAGAAGAATTCTCATAACGGGAAGGGATACAAACCTCAATTTTGGTAGCACCGCACAAAATTTTTATGGCTGCATCTACCTGCTGTCAGCTAACCTCATCGTGCTCTAGGTATTCCTACATTCATAACTAGGTACAATGACCACCGCAAGATGAAATTAGCTTATTCGTATGTTGAATTGCTGAATGCAGTGCGGAACGATCCTGTCATGTGTGGAGGAGCAAACAAGCAGTGCAGCCGAAGGTGGAAATCAACCAAGGACTTATGAAATTATATGTAATCTTCCTCAGGCAGGTCAGTATCCCCTTCGTCCAGATGATCATGTTTTGTCATGCCGAGCTATTGATATGTGCTACTGTTTTGCAACATCGTTTAAGTATAGCTAATGTTTTCCTATCTTTTCAGATTCAGGACAATGAATATGATATCAGGGGAACTGCACAATATGGACCCATGTTGAGTCATCTCTATTGCCTCATGTGTTTGCTGCAAATGTGTCAGCATCAATTGCAAGATGAGGCAGCTAGCTAGCTGTGGAGTTGCCAACATGCTCAAAGTGCTCGCAACATTGAGAAGAAACAAGCATGCCCAGGAAATTAATGCGTGCGCAGGGAGGCCCTTTGCTCAGAGAAGCATCGACCGATTTTCTTTATTTCCACACCTTCTCACAGCTTTGTATATTGGTTATAGTATGGTGAATCATTGAGATGCATAGACATGCTGAACTTTTGTTCTTCTGAATGTTAGTTTAATGTGAGTGTCTACATCCAGTACCGCATCCTCTAATTTGGTGGATGCACACAGAGAAAATAAATCTCCTTAATTTACTCCATAACCACCCTATTAAATAGGCCTAGTAACAAACCAGGCGCATGCAGTGGCCGGCGGGCACATGCATCCTGCATGCATGGCCAGTCAGCCAAGCCCATGCGCCAGCTACAATGCAGCAACGCAAAAGAAGAGAGCGGTTCTTGGGAAAAAGCGAGTAGTTAGTGCAGCGGGCCTTATAAACATGAACAACTCGCTCTCCCGCTTCTGTCTCCCCACCCAATTCCCCCCACTCCCCAATCTTCCTCACTCGTCCAGAAAACCCCGCTCACCTTCTTCCTCACTCGTACAGAAAACGCCTGCTCCTCTTCTTCCACTCCTACAGAAATCCCCAGCCCTCCTTCTTCCCCACTCGCACTGCCACTAGGCTCGTCTCTGGCTACTCTGCTCAAACCCGTGAGCTCGGCGTGACGCCCACAAGGAAAATGGAATCGGCTGGCCCCAGCGCAAGAAGATGAGGCTCCTACCAGCAGCGACGCTGGTTGTAGATTCCGCACCCGGTAGCGCGGGGAGAAGTGCCGAGCCCCCCCCCCCACCCGGATCTGAGGAACCGGTAGAATCTCCGGTGGACCGCATCAGCGATCTCCCGGGTGTCATCCTTGAGGAGATCATCTCGCTTCTCCCCACCAAGGATTGCTGCCGCACACAAGTCCTCTCAACTCGGTGGCGCCCTCTATGGCGCACCGCGCCCCTCAATCTCGACTGTCGTCAGATATCTGTCCTTCCTGAATTTGATCTCATCAGAGCCATCGTCTCTTCTCACCAGCAGGGCCCCGTTCAATGCCTCTGCATCCCGACAAGCTACCTGTTGTCCATACCCGGCAAGGTGGACGCTTGGCTGACATCCCCTGAATTCAAAAAACTCCAGCAGTTTGAGTTCTACCATTACCATGAAAGTTTCATACCACGAACATACCAAGAATTCGTGCCCACACCATCGTTGTCCATCTCGCGGTTTTCCTCCTCTCTCCACACCGCCACCTTCGCCCGGTGCCATCTACCAGACGATCTGGTACAAATGCTTCGACTCCCACTGCTAAAAAAACTTTCGCTTGTGGTGGTTTATCTGTCGGAGGCCTCACTGCACAGCATCATCCACTCTAGTTGCCCTGCCCTGGAGTGCTTGCTGATTGTTTTAGGAATAGAAATCGGTATCAGTTGTCTCCAGATAAAGTCGCCTCACCTTAAAAGCATTGGAATTTGTTTTAAAGGATAGCAGCTCATCATCGAAGATGCCCCTTCACTTGAAAGGTTGCTCCTTCATAATTGTTATACACCTTCAGAAATAACTGTCGTCTCTGCGCCCAAACTGGAGACCTTGGGTGTAATTCGTGACCCGTTTAATAATCACAAGGAGTTGGTGTTTGGCTCCTCACTTTTTCAGGTACCGTATATTATCATCTACACATTTGTAATCATATGCTGCATTTTTCATTTGTGCGCATAAGTTTTATATCATCTTGGAGTACACTTTGGGTACTAATATTATGTTATATGCTCAATGAAGAGTTCGTCCATTGATAGCCTATCAATGCTGCTGGATTCTGTCAAGATCATATATATCAGAATGTATAGTTTTGATCTGGACATAATTATTGGCTTGCTGCGATGCTTTCGATCTCTGGAGAATTTATACATAGAGGTGATGATTTCATGCACATTGAAAGCCCGTATATATTGTACTAGAATTAACTGTTCAGCTGTCGTTCTTTCGACATACTCTTTTTTCAGACCTTAACTGTTTTCAATCTTCATGTCTACTTAGGCAGAACCACATGGAGAAAAACATATAACCAATCGTTGGCGTAATAAGCACAAGGATTTTCTCAGTTCTCATGACATTCGTTTGAGGACAATAACGATGGGACGATATGCATCCAACCAGGCAAACAGAAGCTTTGTCACATTCTTCCTGTTGAATGCGAGGTTACTATTGTCCATGAGGCTTAATTTTTACAGCAAGAGATTTCTCACGGACGAACATGTTGAACAGCAAAAAAAGAAGTTTCAGGTGGACAAATGGGCTTCTAAACATGCTCGGCTTATATTTACAATAAGTTGTAGACATCCTGAAATAATTTTTTTTGCACAGGATGTTGATTTTATGGATCAGACCGATCCATTTGTTTGTGACTGCAAAAAAGAGTGGTTGGGTTAGATGTTACTATCATGTTCAATCTGGGTTTTGTCTAAAAATTTGATGAACAATTAATCCTTGGGCTTTTTGTACCATTTGTATGCTTGACTTGCATGTTGTTGCCCTCGTACTCCCCTCCACCTGCCACTACACTGCCGCATCTTCCATGGCTGTTGTTCGTTCCCGTCCGAGGCCTTGCCGTTGTTCTCCGCCTTGGTTAGCTCGCTGTGCCCGCCGCCGTCTGGCGTTGTCAACATGGTCAACAACCAAGAGGAATCAGGAGATGACTGTACGTGGAGAGGCTGACAGTAGGGACCCACCAGGGTCATTGCATTTCGCAAGCAAGTGCCTCGTTATTACAAGCCAAAAAAATACTTCCTCCTAATTGTTTGACAACTAGGTTCCATGCCATTGTCAATGTAGTCAATAAACGAGAAAATTACACAACGAGCGGATAACACCAGGGACCCAGCAGCTCGCCCAGTTGTTTTTCAGTTTCAGAGACGGAGCTCAACTGCATGTTGTGTGGGGGCTGTGGCCTGTCTAGCCCACGCTTACGCTTTTATTAAGCACATGACGAGCCCAGTTGATATATTTTTTCTTTCTGAAATTGGCTAGCCCAGTTCTTTTTTTTGGAGAATACCAAAACCGAGGCCTACTTGCTTTTCTCAGCCCTGCTGGGCTGCAAATCTTTCAAGACGAGGAGGGTAAGAAATGGGCTTCCCCAGAAAATGGGCTATAAGTTGTAAGAAATGGGCTGTAAATTTTTAAACCAAAGCCAACCGGCAATTGCATTAAAATATCATTTTTTTAGGATTTCTCTACTCTCTACTCTTATAAAAACCAAAGCCAACTGGCAATTACATTAAAATATCATCTTTTCTCCCACAAGATAAACTACTCATACAAATGCATCTTCATGTTCCGTGCAACGAACGGGCATCTTGCTAGTTAAGATTCTAAATTTCATTCATTTTTTGCGAAGAATTGTTTTTTGAATTTTATTTTGATATAATTTTTTGAAAATTATTTTTAATGTGACTCGAAATTTCGTGATTAAAAGAGTTTGGACCCCACCGAAATATGCAAAATTTCGTTAAATTTTTTAGCAGTGCCCATAATATATGGTCTGTAATGCTAATAAAAAGAATATGGGCTTCAAATATCCTTAAGAATTAGCAAATGGGCTATAAATTATTGAAAATAATGGCTAATGGGTTGTATGCTGTTTTCCACAGATTTGGAGGCTGACTTCTGGGCCTACTAGGTTGACGATGACGCTATCCTAAATTTTTTTTGACGCGTACGCAAGGCTTTGTCAACTTAGTCAACACATAGCAGTGACTGTTGGATGTCCATCCAACGACCGCCATGCTTCTTCAATCTCTGATCTTCCTGCTCCAGCCGCCCAAACCAGCACCGGTGGGACTGCGTGCTCCCTCCTCCCGTGGCTGGCTGTGCTGCCGCCAGGCCATCCCTCTAACCACCCACACATCCTGTTATTTTCTGGCGACATCAGCCTCACCCCGCAGTCGACCAATCAGCGCTCGTTCTCCCCTCAGCATGGGCATTCGCTGCGGTGGCTTCGCCGGCTCCGGGTGGTTCTCTTCCTGGGCCTCGCCCTCGTCCACTGCGTTTGTGCTCTCGGCGCGCTGAGGTCAACATGGTCAACAAACAGCAGCCATCGGAAGAGGCTGACAGTAGGGGCCCACACAGGAAAATGCCTCCTTATTACGCGCAAAATAATGATTCCTCCACCTGATAGCTGGGACCCACCGGAAGGGTCTCTGTATTTCGTGAAAAAAATGTTCCCCCCGCTGTCAGCTCGGACCCACCGGAAATGCCTCCTTATTACGCACAAAAAAATGAATACTCCCCTTGCTAGTTGGGACTCACCTTGGTGGGAGGCTGACCTGTGGGCCTACTAAGTTTACGGGGATGGAGGGCTTTGTCAACTTAGTCAATATGAACGACTCTAGCTCCACTGACCGTATGATGTCCATCCAACGGTCGTAGTGCTTCTTCAACCTCTGGTCTTCATGCTCCAGCCGCCCAAAGCAGCGTCGGTCGTGTCGCGTGCTCCTGCCTCCTGTAGCCGGCTGTGATGCCGCGGAGGCCTCACCGCCCCCTACTACTCCCACCGCTGGCCAGGCCATCCCTCTACTCACCCACACCCCCTGTTATTCTGCGGTGACGGTAGCCTCACCCTCGTACTCCTCTTCGCGTGGGCATCCACTGATGCGTCTTCCTTGGCTCCGCATCGTCCCCTTCCTAGGCCTCACCGTTGTCCACCGCTGTGGTGCTCTCGGCGCGGCGTGGTCAATGTGGTCAACGACCGACTTCCATCGGAAGAGTACTGTGCATGGAGAGGCTGACAGCTGGGTCCACGGCGGCTGCAAGGAAGTGCCTCCTTATTACGTGCAAAATAATTATTCCTCCACCTGACAGCAGGGACCCACCGGACGGGCCACCAGTATTTCGCGAAAAAACGTTTTCCCCCTGACTGTTGGGACCCACCAGCTACATCTTCGCACGCAAGGAAGTGTGTCCGGGCAAAAAAAAACAAAACGATTCGCCCCCTGACTGCTGGGACCCACCAGCTACATCTTCGCAGGCAAGGAAGTGCCTGACAGTCGGGACCCACCTGGTCGAAGCGTACGTTGTGTTGTCATTCTGGTCGTGAACGTGTACGTACATATATACTGGTCGATGTAGAGGTGCGCACGTGTCGTAGTAGAGGCGCGTACGTGTCGTAGTAGAGGTGCGCATGTAGCATGTACATGTACGTATAGCGGCCAGGGTGCAAGAAAGAAAATACGGCCACGTATGTACATCCGGGCGGGGTCTCGAACGCCTACTCACGCATACGTACGGCCAGGGCTCGTGTACATGGCTGGGTCGGAACGGAGAAACAGCATCGTCGTCATGTTCATGGGGAGGCAACGGAATGCGTCATGTTCATGGGGAGGCAACGGAATGCGTCGTGTTCATCGGGAGGCAACGGAACGCGTGGGAGCCAACCGGCTGGGTCGGAACGAAATGCATGGTGGTGTTCATCGGGAGGGCTTGGACGGAACAGGCGATGGAAACGAGGCCTGGTGTACCGCACAACAGAGGAAACGGACCTCCTACGTTCGGAACGGGGTCCTGTTGATCGGGAGGGGTGTGGCGTACCGCAAAACGGAGGAGACGGACCTACTACGGTCGAAACGGGGGTCCTGTTGATCGGGAGGGGTGTGGCGTACCGCAAAATGGAGGAAACGAACCTCCTACGGTCAAAACAGGGTCCTGTTGATCGGGAGTGTTGGGGCGTACCGCAAAACGGATGAAACGGACCTCCTACAGTCGAAACGGGAGTCCTGTTCATCGGGAAGGGTGTGGCGTACCTCAAAACGGGACTCCACGGGATACTGTTCATCTCCACTGTCGACCTCCTCCAGCCTCCACGGGCTACCGTCGACCTCCTCCAGCCTCCACGGGCTCCTGTTCATCCAGCCTCCACCACGCGCTACTCCACCGGCTACTATTCAACCACCCCTCCACCGTCTACTATTCAACCACCCCTCCACCGTCTACTGTTCATCCAGCCCTCCACACCATGGGGTCCTGTTCAACGACCCCTCCACAGGCACCCCTCCACCTTCTAGTGTTCATCTAGCCCTCCACACCACAGGGTCTTGTTCATCCAGAGGCAACGCCACCGCTCACTATTTATCCAACCCCCCCCCCCCGCAACGCTCACTGTTCATCCAAGCGATCGGCTTTAGTTAGCAGCAGTAGCGAAGGAATCGCTCGATCGGGTTCAGTTAGCAGCCATCGATCGATCGCTCGGGTTCAGTAACGCGTAGCCTACAGTGCAATCGCTCGGGTTCAGTTAGAGCCCAACGCCTCACTCGGGTTCAGTTAGAGCCAACGCCTCGCACACACGCGCGTACGTGTACGAGAGAAATGCGCATCGCTCAGCCCTGACCTCCCACCGTAACCGGCAACTCCCCAAAATTTTCCTCCCCCTCGCTTCTACCATGGTTTTTTTTGTCATGGACGGCCCAAAGAATGTCATGCAGCTACGTCTCCGGCCCGCCCAGGACGAAAAGCCCATTTTTTGTCATGATTTTTTGTCATAGAAGTAGGAGCCCACCACATCTATGATGATATCGGGTTTTGTCACAATTATTGTCACAGAAGTGTCATATGTATGACAGGAAAAAAATTTGTTCAGCCCAAAATGTCACGGATGTGTCTTTTTTTTGTAGTGGTAGGAGAGGGAAAGGGGGGCACTGCCCCCTCCCCTAGTCCAATTCGAACTCCCATAGGGGAGGGGGCGCGGCCACCCCTTATGGGCTGTCCCCTCTCTCTCATGTGGCCCATGTTGGCCCATTCCTTCCCCGGGGGGTTCCAGTAACCTCCCGGTACTCCAAAAAATATCTGAAACTTCCCGAAACTATTCCGATGTCCGAATGTAACCTTCCAATATATCAATCCTCACCTCTCGACCATTTCAAGACTCCTCGTCATGTCCGTGATCTCATCCGAGATTCCGAACAACCTTCGGTCACCAAAACACATAACTCATATAATACTAGTCATCATCGAACATTAAGCGTGCAGACCCTACGGGTTTGAGAACTATGTAGACATGATCGAGACACCTCTACGGTCAATAACCAATAGCGGAACCTGGATGCTCATATTGGTTCCCACATATTCTACGAAGACCTTTATCGGTCGAACCGCAATGTCAACATAGCTATTCCCTTTGTCATTGGTATGTTACTTGCCCGAGATTTGATCGTCGGTATCTCTACACCTAGTTAAATCTCGTTAGCGGCAAGTATCTTTACTCGTTCCGTAGTGCATTGATACGTCTCCAACGTATCTATAATTTTTTATTGTTCCATGCTATTATATTATCTGTTTTGGATGTTTAATGGGCTTTACTATACACTTTCATATTATTTTTGGGACTAACGTATTAACCGGAGGCCCAGCCAAATTTGCTTTTTTTGCCTATTTTAGTGTTTCACAGAAAAGTAATATCAAACGGAGTCCAAACGGAATGAAACCTTCAGGAGAGTTATTTTTGGAACAAACGCAATCCAGGAGACTTGGAGTAGACGTCAGGGAAGCAACGAGGTGGCCACGAGGGTCCAGGGCGCGCCCTATGCCCCTGGGCGCGCCTCCCACCCTCGTGGGCCCCTTGTGGCTCCCCTGACCGACTTCTTTTGCCTATATATATCCATATACCCCAAAACATTCAGGAGCACAATAGATCGGGAGTTCCGCCGCCGCAAGCCTCTGTAGCCACCAAAAACCAATTGGGACCCTGTTCCGGCACCCTGTCGGAGGGGGATCCCTCACTGGTGGCCATCTTCATCATCCCGACGCTCTCCATGACTAGGAGGGAGTAGTTCACCCTCGGGGATGAGGGTATGTACCAATAGCTATGTGTTTGATCTCTCTCTCTCTCTCGTGTTCTTGATTTGGCACGATCTTGATGTATCGCGAGCTTTGCTATTATAGTTGGATCTTATGATGTTTCTCCCCCTCTACTCTCTTGTAATGGATTGAGTTTTCCTTTTGAAGTTATCTTATCGGATTGAGTCTTTAGGGATTTGAGAACACTCGACGTATGTCTTGCATGTGCTTATCTATGGTGACAATGGGATATTCACGCGATCTACTTGATGTACATTTTGGTGATCAACTTGCGGGTTCAGTGACATTGTGAACTTATGAATAGGGGTTGGCACACGTTTTCGTCTTGACTCTCCGGTAGAAACTTTGGGGCACTCTTTGAAATAATTTGTGTTGGTTGAATAGATGAATCTGAGATTGTGTGATGCATATCGTATAATCATACCCACGGATACTTGAGGTGACATTGGAGTATCTAGGTGACATTAGGGTTTTAGTTGATTTGTGTCTTAAGGTGTTATTCTAGTATGAACTCTAGGATAGATCGAACGGAAAGAATAGCTTCGTGTTATTTTACTATGGACTCTTGAATAGATCGATCGGAAAGGATAACTTTGAGGTGGTTTCGTACCCTACAATAATCTCTTCGTTTGTTCTCTGCTATTAGTGACTTTGGAGTGACTCTTTGTTCCATGTTGAGGGATAGCTATATGATCCAATTATGTTATTATTGTTGAGAGAACTTACACTAGTGAAAGTATGAACCCTAGGCCTTGTTTCAACGCATTGCAATACCGTTTGTGCTCACTTTTATCATTAGTTACCTTGCTGTTTTTATAATTTCACATTACAAAAACCTATATCTACCATCCATATTGCACTTGTATCACCATCTCTTCGCCGAACTAGTGCACCTATACAATTTACCATTGTATTGGGTGTGTTTGGGACACAAGAGACTCTTTGTTATTTGGTTGCAGGGTTGTTTGAGAGAGACCATCTTCATCCTACACCTCCCACGGATTGGTAAACCTTAGGTCATCCACTTGAGGGAAATTTGCTACTGTCCTACAAACCTCTGCACTTGGAGGCTCAACAACGTCTACAAGGAGAAGGTTGCGTAGTAGACATCAAGCTCTTTTCTGGTGCCATTGCCGGGGAGGTTAGTGCTTGAAGGTATATCTTTAGATCTTGCAATCGAATCTTTTTGCTTCTTGTTTTATCACTAGTTTAGTCTATAAAAGAAAACTAAAAAATGGAATTGAGGGTGCCTCATATGCTACATCTTTTCAATGTCTTCCATGAAAATAAGGATTCCGATAATTGTGCTCTATTGCTAGAGGAAGAATGCAATAAAATGTTTGGCACTAAATCTTTGAATGATGAGCATGATTGCAATGTTGTTAGTATGAACTCTTTGAATATCCATAGTACTAATGGTGATTGCACAAGTCATGTTGAAAATGTCTCTTATAAGCATGTCAACTTTTGTGGAGTACATAGAGCTTGCAAGTACACACCGAATAGGGAAGATAGATTTTGCAAGAGGCATAAATATTTAAAAACTAAATGGTTGCAAGAGAGGCTAGATGCTTGTGCTGAAAATTTAAAATTTCTTTGCCATCCTTGTGAACTTTGCAATGAACATGATCATTTAAATCTCCAATGCAAATTGTATAATGATCGAATCGTGTCCAAAAATTGTGATGACTTTATTTCCCTTGCACATCATAATGAACTTAGTTTGCTTGTGGGTTATGAAGAAATGAAACGTATAACTAAGGATCTTCCAGAATTTGTCCTTGATAAAGTTCTTGATTTTGATCTAGAGGAAAATTTTATGTATTGTGCGGTAAATTGCATTGAAAATCCTTATAGTGCCAATTACATAAAGAAAAGAAAGAAAATAGAAGATGAAGAAAATACTAATGAAAGGGAATAGACTTCCCAATATCCTCCTATTATTTCTTATGATGAATCAGGTAACGAGGAGGAGTCTTCTATTCAACCAATCTCATTAATAAGGAGCTCCAAAAGGAGGTTTAACCCCACACATGATGTGAAGAAGAAAAAGAAAAGACATAGAAGCAAAGGTAAAAAGGTATCCCTCCCAAATGATGTTGCTCCTATTACTCGTTGTCATGATGACCATTGCTATACTATTGGTGCTATCCATACTATTAATGATGAGAGTGATTATGCTTATGATATGAAAAGGCCCAAGCTTGGGGATGCTATGTTTGATGAGAATGACATGTTTGAGAATATATTTTCTGCAATTAATGTTTGTCCCAAGCTTGGGGATGCTATGTTTAATGAATATGATATTTTTAGCTTCCCAAGTTTTGATGAGCAAATTTATTATGATGGTAGCATGCCTCCTATTTATGATGATTATTGTGATGACACTTATGCTATAAAAAGTAGTGATGATTATACTTATAAAACATGTCATGATTACCATTACCCTTTTTCTGAACATTACTCTTTTAATGTGGAAACAATTTATAGTATTCGAGTCTCTTATGATACTCCCACTATTCCGAATAAGAAGAATTTTGCTTATGTGGAGAGTAGTAAATTTTCTATGATTGTAGATCATGAAAAGAATGCTTTATGTGATGGTTATATTGTTGAATTCATTCATGATGCTACTGAACATTATTATGAGGGAGTAATATATGCTTGTAGGAATTGCAATAATATCAAGTTCCCTCTCTATGTGCTTAAAATTTTAAAGTTATGCTTGTTTTGCCTTCCTATGCTAGTTGATTATTGTTCCCATAAGTTGTTTGCTCACAAAATCCCTACGCATAGTAAGTGGGTTAGAATTAAATGTGCTAGTCATATTCTTCATGATGCTCTCTTTATGTTTCAATTCTTATCTTTTATGTGAGCATCATTGAAATCATCATGCCTAGCTAGGGGCGTTAAACGTAAGCGCTTGTTGGGAGGCAACCCAATTTTACTTTTGTCCTTTGATTTTTCTCCTGTTTAGTAATAAATAATTTGTCTAGCCTCTGTTTAGATGTGGTTTTATGTTTTAATTAGTGTTTCTGCCAAGTAGGGCCTTTGGGAAAACTTGGGGGAAGTCTATGCGATCTTGCTGTAAAAAACAGAAACTTCTATGCTCACGAGATTAGCTGACATTTTTTACTGGAGAGTGATTTTAGGTTGATTCTTTTTTCATATTATTAATAGACAAATTCCTCACGTCCACCAATTTATTTAAGAATTTTTAGAGTTACATAAGTATTCGAATGATACAGATTACTACAGACTGTTATGTTTTTTACAGATTCTGTTTTCTATGTGTTGTTTGCTTATTTTGATGAATCTATGAGTAGTATCGGAGGGTATGAACCATAAAGAAGTTGGAATACAGTAGATATTACACCAATATGAATTTATAATGAGTTCACAAGAGTACCTAAGTGGTGATTTATTTTCTTATACTAACGGAGCTTATGAGTTTTCTGTTGAGTTTTGTGTTGTGAAGTTTTCAAGTTTTGGGTAAAGATTCGATGGACTATGGAATAAGGAGTGGAAAGAGCCTAAGCTTGGGGATACCCAAGGCACCCCAAGGTAATATTAAAGTACAACCAAGGGCCTAAGCTTGGGGATGCCCCAGATGGCATCCCCTCGTTCGCCTTCGTTCATCGGTAACTTTACTTGGAGCTATATTTTTATTCACCACATGATATGTGTTTTGCTTGGAGCGTCATTTTGTTCTCTTTTGTTTTGATTGATGTTTGAATAAAATACCAATATCTTAAATTCTTAAATGTTAGAGAGTCTTCACATAGTTGCATAATTATTCAACTACTCATTGATCTTCACTTATATCTTTCGGAGTAGTTTGTCGTTTGCTCTAGGGCTTCACTTATATCTTTTAGAGCACGGCGGTGGTTTTATTTTGAAGAATTAGATGAACTATCATGCTTCAATTATATTATTTTGAGAGTCTTTAGAACAGCATGGTAATTTACTTTGGTTATGAATTAGTCCTAATATGATGGGCATCCAAGAGGGATATAATAAAAACTTTCATATAAAGTGCATTGAATACTATGATAAATTTGATACTTGATAATTGTTTTGAGATATAAAGGTGGTAATGTTAGAGTCATGCTAGTTGGGTAATTATGAAATTGAGAAATACTTGTGTTAAAGTTGGAAAGTCCCATAGCATGCACGTATGGTGAACGTTGTGTGACAAATTTGAAGCATGGGGTGTTCTTTGATTGCCTTCCTTATGAGTGGAGGTCGAGATCGCGCGATGGTTAACTCCTACCAGCCCTTCCCCTAGGAGCATGCGTAGTAGTACTTTGCTTCGAGGGCTAATAAACTTTTGCAATAAGTATATGAGTTCTTTATGACTAATGTGAGTCCATGGATTATACGCACTCTTACACTTCCATCATAGCTAGCCTCTACGGTACTGTGCATTGCCCTTTCTCACCTTAAGAGTTGGTGCAAACTTCACCGGTGCATCCAAACCCCGTGATACGATACGCTCTATCACACATAAAGCTCCTCATATCTTCCTCAAAATAGCCACCATATCTACCTATTATGGCATTTCCATAGCCATTTTGAGATATATTGCCATGCAACTTTCCACCGTTCTGTTTATTATGACACGCTCCATCATTGTCATATTGCTTTTGCATGATCATGTAGTTGACATCGTATTTGTGGCAAAGCCACCTTTATAATTTTTTCATACATGTCACTCATGATTCATCGCATATCCCGATACACCGCCGGAGGCATTCACATAGAGTCATATTTTGTCCTAAGTATTGAGTTGTAATTCTTGAGTTGTAAATAAATAAAAGTGTGATGATCTTCATTATTGGAGCATTGTCCCAAGTGAGGAAAGGATGATGGAGACTATGATTCCCCCACAAGTCGGGATGAGACTCTGGACTTTATGAAAAATAAAAGAGGCCAAAGAAGCCCAAATAAAAAAGATTCCAAAGAAGCCCACCAAAATAAAAAATAAAAATAAATAAAAAATAAGAGAAAAAGAGAGAAGGGACAATGTTACTATCCTTTTACCACACTTGTGCTTCAAAGTAGCACCATGATCTTCATGATAGAGAGTCTCCTGTGTTGTCACTTTCATATACTAGTGGGAATTTTTCATTATAGAACTTGGCTTTATATTCCAATGACGGGCTTCCTCAAAATGCCCTAGGTCTTCGTGAGCAAGCAAGTTGGATGCACACCCACTTAGTTTCTTTTTGAGCTTTCATACATTTATAGCTCTAGTGCATCCGTTGCATGGCAATCCCTACTCCTCGTATTGACATCAATTGATGGGCATCTCCATAGCCCGTTGATTAGCCGCATCAATCTGGGACTTTCTCCTTTTTTCTCTTCTCCACATAATCCCTATCATCATACTCTACTCCACCCATAGCGCTATATCCATGGCTTACGCTCATGTACTGCGTGAGGGTTGAAGAAACTGAAGCGCGTTAAAAAGTATGAAGCAATTGCTTGGCTGAAACCGGGGTTGTGCATGATGGGAGCATTTTGTGTGACGAAAATGAAGCATGGCCAAACTATATGATTTTGCAGGGAGAAGCTTTCTCTGGCTATGTTATTTTGATAAGACATGATTACTTTGTTAGTATGCTTGAAGTATTACTATTTTTATGTCAATATTAAACTTTTATCTTGAATCTTTTGGATCTGAACATTCATTCCACAATAAATAGAATTACATTGATAAATATGTTAGGTAGCATTCCGCATCAAAAATTCTATTTTTATCATTTGCCTACTCGAGGACGAGCAGGAATTAAGGTTGGGGATGCTTGATACGTCTCCAACATATCTATAATTTTTTATTGTTCCATGCTATTATATTATCTGTTTTGGATGTTTAATTGGGTTTACTATACACTTTTATATTATTTCTGGAACTAACCTATTAACTAGAGGCCCAGCCCAAATTGCTTTTTTTGCCTATTTCAGTGTTTCACATAAAAGGAATATCAAACGGTGTCCAAACGGAATGAAACCTTCGGGAGAGTTATTTTTGGAACAAACGCAATCCAGGAGACTTGGAGTAGACGTCAGGGAAGAAACTGAAGGAAATATGCCCTAGAGGCAATAATAAAGTTATTATTTATTTCCTCATATCATGATAAATGTTTATTATTCATGCTAGAATTCTATTACCCGGAAACATAATACATGTGTGAATACATAGACAAACAGAGTGTCACTAGTATGCCTCTACTTGACTAGCTCTTGAATCAAAGATGGTTAAGTTTCCTAACCATAGACATGAGTTGTCATTTGATTAACGGGATCACATCATTAGGAGAATGATGTGATTGACTTGACCCATTCCGTTAGCTTAGCACTTGATCATTTAGTATGTTGCTATTGCTTTCTTCATGACTTATACATGTTCCTATGACTATGAGATTATGTAACTCCCATTTACCGGAGGAACACTTTGTGTGCTACAAAACATCACAACATAACTGGGTGATTATAAAGGTGCTCTACAGGTGTCTCCAAAGGTACTTGTTGAGGACGTATTTCGAGATTAGGATTTGTCACTTCGATTGTCGGAGAGGTATCTCTGGGCCCTCTCGGTAATGCACATCACTATAAGCCTTGCAAGCAATGTAGCTAATGAGTTAGTTACGGGATGATGCATTACGTAACGAGTAAAGAGACTTGCCGGTAACGAGATTGAACTAGGTATTGAGATACCGACGATCGAATCTCAGGCAAGTAACATACCGATGACAAAGGGAACAACGTATGTTGTTATGCGGTTTGACCGATAAAGATCTTCGTAGAATATGTAGGAGCCAATATGAACATCTAGGTTCCGCTATTGGTTATTGACCAGAGATGTGTCTCGGTCATGTCTACATAGTTCTCGAACCCGTAGGGTCCGCACGCTTAAAGTTAGACGACGGTTATATTATGAGTTTATGTGTTTTGATGTACCTAAGGTAGTTAGGAGTGCCGGATGTGATCACGGACATGACGAGGAGTCTCGAAATGGTCGAGACATGAAGATTGATATATTGGACGACTATACTCGGACACCGGAATGGTTCCGGGGGTTATCGGATATATGCCGGAGTACCGGGGGGTTACCGGAACCCACCCCCCACCCCGGAGGTTAATATGCCTCATGGGCTAAAGTGGAGGAAGAGGAGAGGTGGCCAAGGGGCAGCCGCGCGCCCCTCCCCCCCCCCCCCAAGTCCTCATTGGACAAGGAGGGGCGGCCCTCCCCCTTTCCTTTCCCCTCTCTCTCTCCTTCCCTCTGCTCTCCTACTCCAACAAGGAAGGGGGGAATCCTACTCCCAGTGGGAGTAGGACTCCTCATGGGGCACGCCAAGGGTGGCTGGCCCCCTCCCCCTCCTCCACTCCTTTATATACGGGGAGGGAGGCACCCCCTAGAGACACAACAATTGATCCTTGAGATCTCTTAGCTGTGTGTGTCCCCCCCCCCTCCACGATAATCCACCTCGATAATATCATACCGGTGCTTAGGCAAAGCCCTGCGTTGGTAGAACATCATCATCATCACCATGTCGTCGTGCTGAAGGAACTCTCCCTCAAAGCTCGGCTGGATCGGAGTTCGAGGGACGTCATCGAGCTGAACATGTGCTGAACTCAGAGGTGTCGTGCGTTTGGTACTTGATCGGTCGGATCGTGAAGACGTACGACTACATCAACCGCGTTGTGCTAACGCTTCCGCTTTCAGTCTACGAGGGTACGTGGACACACTCTTCCCTCTCATTTCTATGCATCACCATGATCTTGCATGTGCGTAGGATTTTTTTTTGAAATTACTATGTTCCCCAACAGCAACGAGGTGTCCACGAGGGTCCAGGGCGCGTCCTACCCCCCTGGGCGCGCCCCCCACCCTCATGGGCCTCTCGTGGCTCCCCTAACCGACTTCTTTCGCCTATATATATATATATATATATATATATCCATATACCTTGAAAACATCCGGGAGCACAATAGATCGGGAGTTCCGCCGCCGCAAGCCTCTCTAGCCACCAAAAACCAATCGGGACCCTGTTCCGGCACCTTGCCGGAGGGGGGATCCCTCACCGGTGGCCACCTTCATCATCCCGACACTCTCCATGACAAGGAGGGAGTAATTCACCCTCGGGGCTGAGGGTATGTACTAGTAGCTATGTGTTTGATCTCTCTCTCTCTCTCTCTCGCATGTTCTTGATTTGGCACGATCTTGATGTATCGCGAGCTTTGCTATTATAGTTGGATCTTATGATGTTTCTCCCCCTCTACTCTCTTGTAATGGATTGAGTTTTCCCTTTGAAGTTATCTTATTGGATTGAGTCTTTAAGGATTTGAGAACACTCGATGTATGTCTTGCATGTGCTTATATGTGGTGACAATGGGATATTCACGTGATCTAGTTGATGTATGCTTTTGTGATCAACTTGCAGGTTCAGTGACACTGTGAACTTATGCATAGGGGTTGGCACACGTTTTCGTCTTGACTCTCCGGTAGAAACTTTGGGGCACTCTTTGAAGTACTTTGTGTTGGTTGAATAGATGAATATGAGATTGTGTGATGCATATCATATAATCATACCCACAGATACTTGAGGTGACATTGGAGTATCTAGGTGACATTAGGGTTTTGGTTGATTTGTGTCTGAAGGTGTTATTCTAGCATGAACTCTAGGATAGATCGAATGAAAGAATAGCTTCGTGTTATTTTACTACGGACTCTTGAATAGATCGATCGGAAAGGATAACTTTGAGGTGGTTTCGTACCCTACAATAATCTCTTCGTTTGTTCTCTGCTATTAGTGACTTTGGAGTGACTCTTTGTTGCATGTTGAAGGATAGTTATATGATCCAATTATGTTATTATTGTTGAGAGAACTTGCACTAGTGAAAGTAGGAACCCTAGGCCTTGTTTCAACGCATTGCAATATCGTTTGTGCTCACTTTTATCATTAGTTACCTTGCTGTTTTTATAATTTCAGATTACAAAAACCTATATGTACCATCCAAGTTGCACTTGTATCACCATCTCTTCGCCGAACTAGTGCACCTATACAATTTACCATTGTATTGGGTGTGTTGGGGACACAAGAGACTCTTTGTTATTTGGTTGCAGGGTTGTTTGAGAGAGACCATCTTCATCCTACACCTCCCACGGATTGATAAACCTTAGGTCATCCACTTGAGGGAAATTTGCTACTGGCCTACAAACCTCTGCACTTGGAGGCTCAACAACGTCTACAAGGAGAAGGTTGCGTAGTAGACATCATGCATCATCCCGTAACTAACTCATTAGTCACATTGCTCGCAAGGCTTCATATGATGTGCATTACCGAGAGGGCCCACAGATACCTCTCCAATCACTAGTAGAAAAAGGGCCTATTGTCCCGGTTGGTAAGGGCCTTTAGTCCCGGTTGGTGAACCGGGACTAAAGGGTCGGTACTAATGCCTCCCCCCTTTAGTCCCGGTTCAATCCAGAACCGGGACTAAAGGCCGCGGCCACGTGGGGCTCCACCTTTAGTCCCGGTTGGTAACACCAACCGGGACTAGTGGAAATTTTATGATTTTTTTTTTTGAAATTTTTTTTTGAAATTTTTTTTGAATAATTTTTTATTTTCAAATTTCTGAATTATTTTAACCCCTAATCTCTAATCAGCACCCCTCATCACTGCTCAATTTATCCTCTTTTCTAATCACCCTCATCATTCCAAATCACCTAACTTCCCGAATGGTCACCCATCCTCCCACTCCCCCAGCCTGAGCACGCTTAACTTCCGGGTTCTATTCTCCCTCGTTTCCAAGTCTGCACTTGTTGTTTTCCTGACAACAGTAGGATGTCAATCCTATTAACCCTCAGGAATTTTGCTTGAGCATGAATTGACACATTTCACTGTTTGAGTTTCAAACTATTTTCAAAAACAATAATTATTTAGAAAACAATAGTTATTTTGAATAATTAGTTTGACCATGGTTTGACCATAGTTTGACCACAGTTTGACCATAGTTTGACCAGATTTGACCAAAATTCAAAATAACTGAACAAATTATTTAGTAACACTAATATTCTAGAATAATTAGTTTGACCATGGTTTGACCATGTTTTGACCATAGTTTGACCATTGTTTGACCATAGTTTGACCACAGGTTGACCAGATTTGACCAAAATTCAAAATAACTGAACAAATTATTTAGTAACACTAATATTCTAGAATAATTAGTTTGACCATGGTTTGACCATTGTTTGACCACAGTTTGAATTTTTTTTGATTTTTTCCACTCTAGATATTAAAAGCCCCGTAACTTTTTTCTGTTAGGTTTTTGAGGATTTTGAAAATGTTTAACGGGGTTCCCCCGTTAAATTTGGATGTAACTTTTCGAGTAGATGATTTTTCATATAAAAAACTTTTTCATCCGAGTTAGTATGCAAAAGTTATGCCCATTTTTACAAATTCTCAAGAGATTTTGCAAATAAAGTCGAAATTCACATTTGCAAATTTTCCCAACAACTAGACCACATATCACATGGGAAACTTATTTTCTTTTATTTTTTTGACATTTCCATCATTTTCTTTTATTTTTTTTAAATTTGAAAAGGCGATCCACGGGGGGGGGGGGGGGGTAGAGTTTTAAAATGGGACCTTTAGTACCGGTTCGTGGCACGAACCGGACTAAAGGTCTCAACCCCATTAGTCCCGGTTCGTGCCTCAAACCGGGACTAAAGGTCTACTCTTTAGTCCCGGTTTGAGGCACGAACCGGGACTAATGGGCATCGCACCCTTTAGTCCCGGTTTGAGGCACAAACCGGGACTAAAGGGCACAGGTGAACCGGGACTAATGCCTTAGCCGCACGAACCGGGATAAATGCTCACATTAGTCCCGGTTCTGGATTGAACCGGGACTAATGTGCTAAACTGGCCTGGATGAAAGCCCTGTTTTCTACTAGTGAATACTCGGAGTGACAAATCCTAATCTTGACCTATGCCAACCCAACACACAAGGCATTCCTCCGGTGTCCGGGAGTTGCATAATGTGACGCCCCAAGACCGACGATCCAGAAGACTTCCATATTTTTGTGACCTCCGTGTGTTTTTTATTTGTGCTTGCTCTATTTATTTTTGCATTGCATCATGTCATCATGCCAGCATGTCATTTAATTTTTAAAACCTCAACTAAATAAATTGCATAGATCTTTTGATCTATTTAAATCGAGGGAATTCACATGGTGATTTCTCTTTATAACATATCCTCCTAGTATTTATGGAGCTATTATAAATATTCCATTATTTGGAATTGATCATAACACACTTGCAAATAAATCCCAATGCCTTTGTTATCTCAATTCTTGGTCTCCAACTTTGCCCATAATTCTTTTATCCTTTTTCCTAAGCTCCACCTAAGTTCCCTACATTTTTTTAAACCTCGTAGCCTTTCTTTCCTTCCATTTATTCTTCTGTTAAAGAGAATTAGAGGGAGAGAGAAGAGAGCCAGCCCAGCCGACCTCTTGGGTTTGTCCATCTAGGCCGGCCCATTTGCGCAGCTAGCCCAGTCCACCTAAACCCTCCTCTTAACCCTAGCCTGCACCCAGCGCCCGATCCTCAACTCCCTCGATCCCCTCCTGTTTCCCTTGCGCCGCCACTCTTCTCGTTCTCCATGCCCAGCTCCATCCTCGCAGCCCTCCTCGCTCGACCCCAACACCAGCGCCGCCACCCCTCGTCCTTCCCAATCCCCTCGTCCTCCCTGTTCGCCTCCTCCCTCAACTGCGCTGACCATCGTAGCCGTTGTCGGATGCTCCATTCCCCACCTTCCCCCTCTTCGTCAACTGCCAGGAGCGCTGCTGCCTCTCTTCGTTGCCACCAACAGGAGCTCCATGGTCTCCCTGAGCACCATGGTCTCCCCGAGCCCCGCCGCGCCGTTCATCTCTTTCACTGGCGGATCCAAGTCCTGCACTGGCCTCGCCGTTCGGGTCTGCGCCAAGCTACGATGGCCTTTGCACAACCTCTGCACCCGGGCACGCATCCCCGTCTTCCCAGACTCCTCCGCGTCCCCTGGATGCCTCTGTCTGCATCAAGCAGCAGCAGATCATCGCTCAGCGCCTCGGCGCCCCTGCAACCCAAGCCCATCGCCACCTCGCCGGAGAACCCCGTCCTCGCCCGAATCTCCATCGCCAGCCCCAAGCCCCGCCGCTACTGCCTCAGCTTCGCCTGAACCGCGCCATGCTTCGCCTCGAACAGCAGTAGCAGCAGCTCGCCCGCTTGTCCCCGTGGACTCGATTTAGCCAAACGCCAAGTCCACGGGTCGAGGTCGCCTCCCCTTCCCTTCGCCAGATCTAGCCTCTTGTTCAGGTTGACCGGAAGACCGCAAGAGATCTCTCTATCTCCTGTACATGTTGTTCGTCAACAGACTGATGCACGCCAAGACATACCCCCTGATTCTCCAAGTACACCTTCGTCAAGACCGTTGCCCGAACCAGCACCCTTCGCGTGGATTGCGTCAAGTACCACTACTCTCGACCGTCGAGGAAATCGGATTCGTCAAGTTCCTCTTCAAAACGTGAACCACTACTTCCACGACGACGTGTGTACCACTACCGTCGACCTCGAACACCCCGTGGACGTCAAGTTCCTTGACGTGACCCCGAACATCTACGGAGTGTGTACAACTACGAAACGTGTATGACTACTTCCCCTACGACCCATGAACGACTACTTCCCTCGACGATTTTGAACCGCCCCGAAATGCACGCTTCAAAGGTATAACCGCTGAGATGATGACCCGTGGACGAATGCATGTTGTCTGAGATGAACCGTATGTTTGCACCATGCCCGTTTGCTTCATGCATGTTCCTCCTTGTTTGCCATGCCGTCGACCCGTGGGAACCGTGTAACCGGGATCACCCCACCATCTTTTGCATGTTCCGCACATCCGCACACTTGCTCTTTTGCACCGGTATCTCAATGAGTTGTCGGATCATCGGAATGTTGTCGTGGCACCATTTCCGTTGTAGTTGCCGTGGCACCCCTTTCGTTCCGCCACGGTGACAAATGCTTCATAACATGCTCATGTCAATGTTTTCATAAAATTGCATAAAACTTGCATATGTCATCCGCATCATGATAACAACAATTAAAATGTTTAAAATTGTTGTTTGCGTTAAATTGCTAAATAACATATGGGGATTTCCGGAAGTGTTGTTTGTTGTTTCTGGCCTCACTTAAACTTGCCTAGATAGGTAGTTTAATTATGTTTCACCTCTTGCCATGTTTATAACAACATGTAATATTGTCGTGTTCCTAAATGAGAGAGAACTAAATAATTGATGTGGTGTTTCGTCAATATGCAACTCATTGCATATTGAGCTCCACTTAACTTGTAGTGTTGTTTGTGCATATTGCCATGCCATGCCTCATTAAACCATACATGCATCATACTTGTTTGTGCATCATGACATGTTTATGCTTGTGTGTTTACCATGTTGTTTGCTTCTTTCTGGTTTGCTTCTCTCGTTAGCTTCGATTTAGTTCCGGAGTTGTGAGGATTCGTTCGACTACGTCCATTTGTCTTCTTCATGGACTCGTTCTTCTTCCTAGCGGGGTTTCAGGCAAGATGACCGTCACCTTGGATCTCACTACTATCATTGCTATGCTAGTTGCTTCGTTCTATCACTATGTTGTGCTACCTATCACTTATTCATCAAGCCTCCCAAATTGCCCTGTCAGCCTCTAACCTTTTCACCCTTCCTAGTAAACCGTTGCTTGGCTATGTTAGTGCTTTGCTCAGCCCCTCTTATAACGTTGTTAGTTGCAGGTGAAGTTGAAGATTGCTCCATGTTGGACAGGATTATTTTGGGATATCACAATATCTCTTATTTAATTAATGCACCTATATACTTAGTAAAGGGTGGAAGGCTCGGCCTTATGCCTGGTGTTTTGTTCCACTCTTGCCGCCCTAGTTTCCATCATACCGGTGTTATGTTCCTTAATTTTACGTTCCTTACGTGGTTGGGTGATTTATGGGAACCCCTTGACAGTTCGCTTTGAATAAAACTCCTCCAGCAAGGCCCAACTTTGGTTTTACATTTGCCTACCTACCACCTATACCTTTCCCTTGGGTTCTGCAGACTCAAGGGTCATCTTTATTTTAAACCCCCCTGAGCTAGTGCTCCTCTGAGTGTTGGTCCGAACCGAGCAACCTGCGGGGCCACCTCGGGGAAACTTGAGGGTTGGTTTTACTCGTAGCTTGACTTATCCGGTGTGCCCTGAGAACGAGATATGTGCAGCTCCTATCGGGATTTGTCGGCACATTCGGGCGGCTTTGCTGGTCTTGTTTTACCATTGTCGAAATGTCTTGTAACCGAGATTCCGAGACTGATCGGGTCTTCCTGAGAGAAGTAATATCCTTCGTTGACCGTGAGAGCTTGTGATGGGCTAAGTTGGGACACCCCTGCAGGGTATAAACTTTCGAGAACCGTGCCCGCGGTTATGTGGCAGATGGGAATTTGTTAATGTCCAGTTGTAGAGAACTTGACACTTGACTTAATTAAAATGCATCAACCGTGTGTGTAGCCGTGATGGTCTCTTTTCGGTGGAGTCCGGGAAGTGAACACGGTTTTGGGTTATGTATGAACGTAAGTAGTTTCAGGATCACTTCTTGATCACTTCTAGCTTCTCGACCGTTCTGTTTGCTTCTCTTCTCGCTCTTGTTTGTGTATGTTAGCCACCATATATGCTTAGACGCTGCTGCAACCTCACCACTTATCCTTTCCTTACCCATTAAGATTTGCTAGTCTTGATACCCATGGTAATGGGATTGCTGAGTCCTCGTGACTCACCAGATACTATCACAACAATTGCAGGTGCCGATGATACTAGTGCAGGTGATGTAATCGAGCTCAGATGGGAGTTCAACAAAGATCTTGGTCGTTGTTATGTTTCATTTCATGTTGATCAGTAGTGGAGCCCAGTTGGGACGATCGGGGATCTAGCAGTTGGGTTATCTTCTTTTCTTTTGGCTTCGTCTGTAGTCGGACTATGTGTGTACTCTGAATGATGTATGATTTATTTAAGTACTTGTGTGAAGTGGCGATTGTAAGCCAACTCTTTATCCCAGTCTTGTTCATTACATGGGATTGTGTGAAGATGACCCTTCTTGCGACAAAACCACAATGCGGTTATGCCTCTAAGTCGTGCTTTGACACGTGGGAGATATAGCCGCATCGTGTGCGTTACACATAATCTCATAGTCAGAGGAATATATATTTGACACGAAGAAAGCAGTAGCAATAAAACTGAACGATCATTATGCTAAGCTAATGGATGGGTCTTGTCCATCACATCCTTCCACTAATGATGTGATCCCGTTATCAAATGACAACTCATGTCCATAGCTAGGAAACTTAACCATCTTTGATCAACGAGCTAGTCTAGTAGAGGCATACTAGGGACGCGATGTTTTGTCTATGTATTCACACATGTATCAAGTTTCCGGTTAATACAATTCTAACATGAATAATAAACATTTATCATGAATAAGGAAATATAAAATAACAACTTTATTATTGCCTCTAGGGCATATTTCCTTCAGCCCGACCCGCCGTCGGAGTCAGAGTCGGGCTTGGGGTGGCGGAAGGTGGTGGTGCCGCGACAGGGCTTCCCGGCGGTCGCCTGACGCTCGCGGATTATCCTCTCCGCCTCCTCCTGTGCCGTGCGCAGTGGGGCCACGGCCACCGGGGACGTGGGCTGGGGGAGAGGGCGGCGGTCGTTTGAGGCGTCGTCGTTGGCAGCGGTGACGATCTCGGCGAGGGACCATTCCTTGTTGTACATGGCCATCCCCTCATCGAGGCGGTGGAGACGGCGCTTGGTCGTCTCCGACGTCATCATGGAGCGGTCCAGGGCCCAGGCATACGCCAGGTCTGGGTCCGCCGCGATGTGTGGCGGCGGGACATCGAAGTCCGCAAACTTGGATCGGCGCATGGCGTTGCGCCTGTCCTACCGGCGCTGCTCCCGGTCAGCGTACTCCCGCGCCGTCATGGCGCTCCGGGATGACGACGACGAGGAGCCGCTACGGAGGTAGTGCAGAATACGCCCGTGCGCCTTGGGCAGGGGCGGCGGCGGTGAGTGTCGTTCCTCCTTGATGACGCATCGGGGCGGCGACGAGAGCCGCTCTTCCTTGACGCGGCGTCCGATTTGGACGCCACGGCTGCGTGGTGGTGGAGAGCATGGAGAGGATGCCGGCTCCGGCTTCACGGGGAGGAGCGCCCCCGGTGGCCGAGCCGGGCTGTTGGTGTGGACGACGGAGCGACGGAGCATCAGCTCCATCAGCTCCTCGAACTCCGCATCGGTGCCAGTGTAGACCTGGCCCGGCACCACTAGCGTGGACTACGGCGGCGGTAGCTGCTGATCCTTCTCATCGCCGGAGGAGATGTGATCTCTGCCCGTGTCGAGTCGCTGCCAGCCGGCGAGGACGACGGCCCCGGAGTTCGAGGGCAGCGTCTCCACGAGCCGGCAGATCCCGCCCCAGAACCGCCAGCCAGCGCCGACGCCCAGGACTTGCCCATTGCCAAAGATGTGGAGGAGGGGATGCGGTGAGGAGGAGGAGAGAGGGGGAGGATGCGATATGGACGGTGCCAGAGCGCGGTTTAAATAGCCGTGGCCAGGCCATGCGGAGGGCCAGTCAGCCACTGCAATGTGGTGCAGCGGCCGGAGTTGGTTCCTCGGGAACCAGCATCTGCATTAAAGCGGCGGTTGTTGAGAGGTCGCGTCAGTCAGCGCCGCCCTTCCTCCCTCCGGTCACATCGTGGTATCAATGTCAGCCTCCGCTTGCTCTGGGCCGGCCTGAATGCGGCATGGTAAGCGGCGCGTGCGTCGAAAGAAAAGTGCGGGAAGGGCAGGTGACGGATTTTTGGTAGGCCAGAGCGGTCAGAAGCGGGCTTGGGAGCGGTACGGATTCCCGCAAACCTCCCCAATTTTTGTCTCTGGTTTGCGAGAGAATCGCGTCCGGAGCGCCCCGCGGACTGATAGAGATAGGCGTTGGATAGCTTCCGTGATCTAGACGGTTGCGGGAGGTTTATGAGTCCACCTTGGAGATGCCCTAACATACAGGTTAAAATTGTGATTCAACATGTCACATGTCCTAAATATTTTGGTTAAAAAAAAACCTCAGTAGTGCTTTTGCTTGCATGGGAAATCAGCTCGGCACGATCAATCTGACGACTCATTACAATTTATTAAGAAGCTCGGAGTTTTTTATTCTTTGAGGGGTGGGACTGTTTACTTATCATGGCGTACAAAAATTGAATTATAGGTGTATGCACCATCACTGCCTACTCGATGAGCTGTGCAACCAAATTTTCGGTTGACAATCGATGGATGCGATCATTGCGTATGCTACTCAAATTGGCTTAAGATATGTGTATAGATACATTTGGATAACCGTATCGCCCAACTGTATGACGGCCGTGAGCATGAGCATGTGATAGTATCATATTTCCAGCTCAGCTTTATTCGTCTTCCACCATCACGTGGTGACGAATGTCGAGAGCTGTCAGCTGGGTACTTCGGTCGGCACTACTACCTCCGTCCTAATTTATTAGCCCCTTTTATAATTAATGCTAAATTTTGATCAAAGATTTAACTGATAAAATATTAGTGCATGTCAATGATATAATTTTTTATAACATGCGTGAACATTTTGTTAGTTAAATTTATGATCAAAATTTGGCACATATTACAGTAAGAACCAATAAACCAGGATAGAGGTAGTACATTACTAAACTAAATTTCTTTTTTTTCATCTTCTTAATAATGTGGTTTGGTACTTCGGTTGATTTGTATGGCACAAATTAATTTGATCCATCATTCTTTGGAGGTAGGTAGAATTGTTTGAGATATCGGATACTATAAAATCGGTTGTATTTGTGTGAACTTATGGTTAACACAGTTTGCCATTATCGCTTTGTGTCGTGCTGCACCGTGGAATTTGGAATTTCCAATATGGTGCCTCCGATTACTATAGTGATGAACCTTATCTAGAATATGATCCATAAAAGAAAACGCTTGCTAAAACGATCATAGGAATACCACCTATAGCACCTACCAGTCAAAGAGGAATTCTTTCAGTAGTATCGGCCATTTTTCCTATTTTTCCATATTTTATCAATGGGATAAGTATATTTTTCATCCCTCAACTTTTTTGATAGTATACAAATGGTCCTTCAACTGCAAAACCAGCAAATCTTAGTCCCTCAACATTCAAAACCAGATAAATTTAGTCCCTTAACTTTTAAAACCGGATAAATTTAGTCCCTCATACCGCTTCGGGTGGTTTTCTACCCAACGTGCAGTGGTTTTGATTCTGCGCGGTAGCTGTCCGCCATGACACCATCCCTCCCGGCCGAGGTAGCGCCCAACTGACGGTCATTCTCCTGTACAAAGCTAGCCTCGTACTAGCTCGCTCGTGTATAAAGCAAGCTCTTCCTGAAGCGCTTCTGGCTGTTGAATCATTAGTTAGTCGGTTGATTTTTTCCTGTTTTCTTCCCATTCAGTTAGCAAGGCACGAGCTCACTATTTTGTGTGGAGACCGTGCGCGTCGAGTCCGGCAGCTGCATGCATGTCGCTGCAAGTGTCCAGCCGCGCGTCAAGTTGTTTGCTTGACATGCATCAGTGTGAGTTGAGAGCTAACACTGGCTGGTGCTTTTGTCCCGAGAGGAACCAGCTTAGATCAATTAACGTGCATACGTAAGCTAGTTGTCTACTTTGCTTTTGCTACGTACATGCATCGACATGTAATAGTATCAACTACGAGCGGACCACATCAAGCCAGCGCTGCAAGCTCACTCTCGCCGAAAAGTCGCGTTGCCGCCGTTGAGCAGGCTAGCACACGGACGATCTCGCCATCGGCACAGTCAGACAGGCATATGTCGCAGCCGGCACGGAAGGACGCACACTGCTGCTGCTCTGCTTGTGCGCTCATGAGGAGGCGGCGTAAGTGGCGACCGGGAGCACGATGGGGGCCGGCAGCGCGCAACCTTCCCTGGCGCTAACATTTTTTTTTCTGTAGTGTATATCATAATACCACACCAAGTCGAAAGAAAACCACCTAAAATAGCATGAGGGACTAAACTTATCCGGTTTTAAAAGTAGAGGGACGAAGTTTTGCTGGTTTTGAAGTTAAGGGATCATTTCTCCACTTTCAAAAGAGTTGAGGGACGAAAAATATACTTTTCCCTTTATCAATTGGTCATGCTGGAGACAAATACAGTCAAGGATGGTTATAAGGATGGTGTCCTTCCGAATGAGATAAGTGAATTTGGCCACTATTAGTGGATAATATGATTTCTTTCATTTTAGAATCCCAAATAATTTTTTACGAGTCAATACATAAAAGATATAATTCATTTTTCCTCTAAAATGTACTAATTCTCTCTACGATTTGTTAAGACAAATCAGAATAGCGAGGTGAAAGATACCATAACAATGTATATCATACTCTGTTTACCCTAGTTTTTTCAGCGAAGTTTTTTTTTGTTTCATTAGTCAATATAAAATAAGTGCCTTATTAAACTTTTAGGAATGTACCATTAGAATTTAGTACATCCAAAACTTAAAATTATACTAATAAATTTAATTTTAAATAAATAATGAAACAATTTTTTTGAGATAAAATACAAAATAAATATGTGCCACAACAGAACCTTGGGCCTGAAGAAGACTAGTGGGCCTTGTTCTGGAGAGTGTTTGTTGTCACGTGTGCATGTTACCAGTCTAGGTGTCACGCACACGTGAGAACGAACACTCTCCAGAACAAGGCCCACTAGTCTTCTTCAGGCCCAAAGCTCTGTTGTGGCATTGAAAAGATAGAAGTACTCTTCTGTGGACAGATTTTAAAAGCCAAATATACACTTTTCACCGGACGGAGGGAAGTACACCATTACCGAGGAGTACTACTACCGTTCTTACTGTTTTGGTTTTACAGCCATACTCCTCATTCAGTTAATAGGAAACAATCACACTTGTTATCTTCTTCTACTTCTATGAAAGTAGCGTTCCATTTTTGCTGCTTGCTTTGTCCAACCTCTCTAAGCACGCCCTCCCCTCGCTATTTTGATCCTCCTCTCATCTTCATTTTTCATCGATTTTCCCGAAAGGGATTTGACCGCCCCACATCTTATTGACTCTATCAAATCTCATTTTATTACATAAGCCAATAAGCGATGGTTTAATCGATAGATAAAGTCTATTTTTATCCATTATAGCATAATATTTATGCCCCGCTGCAACACACGTGTAATTGCCATGTTATATGACTTATATGTAAGTAGTGCACGCTTAAAGCTGTATTCTGTAAGCAACGTGGAAGTAGCAACCACAATTCCCGGCGGGTGACACATCGGCGCGTTGCCGTGTCCCATCCCGGCCATCAAGCGGCACACGCTAGCCAGCTACGCAGGAACAGCAACATCATGGGAATTAGGAAGATGATACGGCGGATTTGCCGTGCCGCCTCAAGCCCTCATCTCAACTCACGTCGAGATCGGCCCCCATAACGAGCCGCGCGGGGAAAAGGACGCGACCAGTCGACCACCGCCTGTCGACGAACGAATCCCCACCCCCCGACCCTGCGGCCTCTCTCCTGGACCCCCCCCCCCCCCCCCCCCCCCCGCGCCACGCACCAGCTGGCTGACACGGCACCCGCACAGCACGCGCCGCTGCCGTGACAGCCCCGTGGCGGTCTCCAGGACCATCGAGGCGCGAGCGCAATGATTGCCCGCCCGAGCCCGTCGCCGTCGCCGTCGACCGCCCTCCGGGTAGGGAGGCTGGGCCGCATGTGCCTGCGTGCGTGCGTGCGTGCGCGGCCTGATCGGCGAACGGTAGCCATCGATCGGGTGGCGTCCTCGTCCACCGGCCGGGAAAGCGCGCGCGCATCTGATCGGGGACGGACGCTGACCGGTGTTTAAGCCCGGAACCCTCCGCCTGTCAAGTGTCAAACCAAACGGTGGCCGCATGGATTTACGGGGTAATCATGGGGCTGAAAGGAGACCTGCAACAGTCGCGCGAATTGCCTAACTGGTGTGGTGGATGCCTAACGGGGAAAAGGCTTGGCAATCTGATGGGTGGTCTCTTCTCTGGTGAGAGTAACGCGTCCTTGGTTTCAGTCGACTTGATTGATGCCTAATCTCACCAGTCTGGCCATCTCCTACAAAATAACAATTTTTAAATACAAAATAACATTTTCTGAATACACGTTTTTCTGCAAAAAAAAATTAAATACAGGTTGTAATTCTACCTTTTATATATATATTGTACATTTCTACTATACATTAGGAAAAAAAATTATATGTATATTTTGAATATTTGGCAATATAAACAAAAGTAAAAGAAGAAAGCAACAAACGAATAGCAAAATGTTACAAAAAAATAGTGAAAAAAGAGCGCTTTGAGGCCTAAGGCCTCCCACGCGCGGGTCCGGTCAGTCTGGCGCTCGCTTGAGGCGAGGTAGACATTTGTTTCGCTTATAGCGAGACATAGGCAAACGCCATCGCACATGTGTGGCCGGCCTACGGCAATCCCCATTTGGCGCTTTAGGCACCCGTTAAAAGTCATCTTGCTAGCGAGTGCTCGAAGCACACACCCTCCTCCCGCGCTTGGGCCGGGTCATCTGATTTTCTCTTTTTCCATTAAAACTGAAAAAAAGGGTGGGATGTCAAGGATTCGAACCTGAGACAACGCAGCAACCACTCGCAGAAGAAGCCGCATGGGACAATTTACTTTGTTTTCGCCTATTATTCTCTCTACAGATCGCGATGCCCACAGTTTTTTTCTTTTTATTTTCTTTTTTCTTATCATTTCTCTGTTTCTTTTGCGAATGCGCCAATTTTTGTCCATTTTTGTAATTTGTTTTTAAGAATCAATGGAATCTTTTTTCAAATTTGTGAACTTTTTTCAGAATGGATGAAATTTTTTCAAGATGGATGAACCTTTTTTAATTTTGATGAACTCTTTACAAATTAAAGAAAATTAATTCAAAGTCGAAGAACGTTTTTTCAAAATCTATGAACTTTTTCCAAATTTGATGAACTTTTTAGAAAAATCCTATGAAATTTTATTCAAATCAATGAACTTTTTCGCAAAATTCAAGGAAGTTTATCCACATTCGTGTATTTTTTTAATAAAATAGGTGATTTTTCTTCAAATCCGTTCATTTTTTTCAAAACCAGGTGAACTAATTTCGAATTCAAGATTTTTTAATTCAAAATTGATGAACTTTTTTCGTAACCCGGTGAACTATTTTAAAATTTTTGATTTTTTAATTCAAAATCTATGAAGGTTTTTAAAATCAATTAACCTTTTGGAACTATTTTCTAAAACTGATGAACTTTTGACAGCTTTTTTCTTTTTCAAATTCGTGAACATTTTTCTAATTAACAAATTTTTTCCATTATCGTAAATTTTTTCAATTGGTACGAACGTTTATCAATTTTTTTAAATTAATTGTTTTTGTGAATTCTTTTGCATATTTTTGTTTTATTTATTCAATTCAAAATGTTTTATCTCTTAAACCAGGCTTCTAAACCTCGAACCGTTTTCACCATTGGCTTCCTTGCATCAAGATTTTCAAAATGAGATCCCATGTTGATAGGTTTTGACAAACATTTTTTCATGAAGAAAAACCGCAGGAAAAAAGCCGGGTGAAAAAACCGAGCGGGGTCACCTTTTTTTCCTTTTCAGAAGCCGTTTCCGAGAGGCACAATTGAAAGCAAATACATGCCTCTCGCGCAAGAAAAAATATGCCTTTCACGAAAAAAAGTTGAAAACACGTTAGTTTCCGGTTTCGAGACTCGCGGCCGTGGTTCTCGTGCTAGATAAATGATGGCTCTTGTGTAAGCAAAACCATGCATCTCGCGAAAGCAAAAAAAGAAGAGAAAACATGTGTTTTTTTCGTTTTTGAGAGGCACGGCTGTGCCTCTCGCGGAAGCAAAACCGTGCCTCTCACAGAAAAAGAAAAAAAAATGTATTTTTTCGTTTCCAAGAGGCACGGCCGTACATCTCGCGAAAGAAAGAAAAAGAAAACGTGTTTTTTCACGCAATTTTTTTCCGAATAGCTAAGAAAGACCGGTGGAAACCAAAAAGTTGACAAAACCTGGAAAAACCCATCGAAAATGCAGAAAAAGGCATGAAAAAAAATAACAATAATAATTCAGAGGGAGCACTCAGAGCGCGACACGTGGCAGCGGCTAAGAATGCGCAAGTGGCGTGCTCTCAGACCATCCCATGTGATCATTGGGGCTCCCGAAGGAACGCTCCTCAACTTGTTGCTCTGCCACTTCGCTTGTATTAATCTTATATTTTTTTCATTGCGTTTGATTTTTCAGCAGATTGCTGGCCTGCCCGCTACGTGGCGCCTTCAAGTGCCAGCAGCGTTAACTGGCGCTTAAAGCGCTGAGTAGGAGCTCCCCCGGCCTACAGCCCAACCCTCACACTACTCCAACTTGGACCTACAACTATCAGGAGCCGGTGTTGGGGCGGCCCAGAAAGGACGTGGATCGTCGACCTGATTTCACTCTGTTTTCGTTTTTATTGTTTTTCTATTTCCTTTTACAGTTTGCTTTAAATGAATATATTTAACAACATAAGTTGTCTTTAAAAATTTAAAAAGTGATTTTCAAAAAGTGATAGCGAAGTAGAAAAAAAACAATTGCGGCAATAAAAAGTTCGATATCTTTAAAAATATGTAAGTGAGAATGAGAAAATGTTTTTGCAATTCAAAATCAGTTATATCAAGTTCTAAAAAAAATACAATATGAAAAATTGTTTTGCGTAGTATAGAAAATGTTTTGTACCATTATAATGTTTGTATAGATAATGTCAGAAAACGTTCACATAGTTAGAAACAATAATATTAGCATTAAAAATGTTTCAAAATGTGTTTCAACTTTTTTTGTTCGTGTATTCAAAGAAGTGTTCAAAACATGTATTAAAAGAAAATTGTACATTGTGTATTTTAAACATGTTCAATGTGTATTAAAAAAGTTTTATGTGTACACTAAACACTGTATATTATTTACTAAAAAAAGTAGCTCTATTAAGAAAAGGAAACAATTGAAGATCGATAAAGAAAACAAAATAGAAGCAAAGTACAAAAGTAAGACAAGAAAAAAACGTATGAAAATATGAAAAAGCAAACAAAATCGGTGAAAAAACAAAGAAAACGGAGTTAAAATGAATAAAAGTGTAATACCAAAGATAACCAGTGAAGAAGTAAAAAAACAAAGGAAACACACACAAAAAAAGGTGAAAACAAAAAGATGAAAACCCGAGCCAAATAGTGAAAAACAGGGTTGGATCTTCTGGAGCCTATACGTCAAAGAGCTACTACAACATTATGCATTCTCACCTGCCCACTATTGAGCCTTGCAAATGGTTATGGAGCAGTAGGTGCACGCTGAAAATCAAGGTTTTTGCTTGGTTGCTTTTCTTTAACAGACTAAACACCAAAGATCTGCTTGTAAGAAGGCATTGGCGTACTATTGAGGAGGAAAATCTTTGTGTTCTATGCCACCAACACACATATGAGGATAGAATGCATTTGTTCTTTTCTTGTAACTGCAGCGCCAGAATTTGGAACTATCTTCAGATTGACTGGACTGGTGGCTCCAATATTCATGAGTGCATCACTTTGGCCAGGAAGAGATTTGCTAGAAGCTTCTTTTTTGAGGTGGTCTTCACAGTTGCTTGGAACATATGGATTCTTAGGAATGGCAGGACCTTCAGAGGGGAAAGAGCTACTTTAGTGTTTGGCGTGGTAAATTTGTACATGATCTAACCCTGCTTTCTCTTACGGGCAAGGCTCATATTAGACCTCACCTTTTAAAATGGTTGGAGAAGCTTCACTGAGTTTTGTAATAGATAGGTAGTTTAGGTGAGCTTTTAGATTTTTTTTAACTTTTCTCCTTTCTTTAGCCTTAGATTGTACAGTTAACTTGTATTGGACTCTCTTTGTTTTTAATAAAAGACTGCGAGGTTGTGCCCTGCAGTAGTTAGTCAAAAAAAACCACAAAGAAAACCCCCGGCACAAAACAGTGATAAACTGGACATAAAAAGAAAGGCACCGAAAAATGCACGTACCTCCACAATAGTGGGCCGGTGCAGTCACCCCGCACTTGAGGCGGTGTGAGCATAGCATTTTTTCCATTTTCTTTCCTTTTAGAGTTTCTTTTTATTTCGCTGGTCCAAGACATTTATAACATGTTTTGTTCTCTACTACACTCCTTTGAAGTCTGATCTAGGTCGTACCCTACTCCTACGGCCTATTTATTTCAAGGTTGTTCCTTCATTGCCTTTATTTTCATCATCACGAACGGGGGAGCTATTCTCACGATGGTAGCTCCCCTCGCCCGCAGCACCCCACAACGACCATGAAAATGCGCTGGAGAATAGCCCGTTTGGTCGCTGTGGCTCGTTCGGTCATGGTAGGTTCTACTTTTCTTGAAGTTCTTTTTCTGTTTATTATTTTTCATTTTTTTTGTTTCTTCCTGTTTTTCTTCAGTTTTTATATTTTCTTTGCTTTTTTCATCAATTTTCTATGTTTCTTTCTCGGTTTTCACTAGGTTTTTTATCTCTTTTTTAACAATTTTCTTTGGTTCTTTTGTTTCTTTTCTTGGTTTTCAGTACTTTTTATTTTGAATTTTGATTTATCTATTTTTAGATTTTCTTTGTTTTTCTTTCTTGGTTTTCACAATTTTCACTGTTTTCATTGTGTTTTTTTTTTTTTGCCTTTTTTCGATTTTCATTGGGTTCTTTAGCTTCCCTTGCATTCTTTGTCGGTTTTCAGCGGTTAATTTCTTGTTCAAAACATGTCTACTCTTTTCTGTACACAATGTACATTACATATGAAACATTTTTGTTGATACACTTTGAACATTTTTTAAATACATGGTACATTTATTCTTAAATACATGTTTTGAATACACGCTCAACAATTTTTTTAAATACATTGTGAGCCTTTATTTAATGGCAACCATTTTCTTTCACATGCAATGTACATCTTTCATATACATTACAGACATTTTTATACGTGTTATAACATTTTTGAATATATGTTAATTATAATTTTTTTGTCAAAATATATGGTTTTGATGTTTACTTTTTATATAAACTTTACTTTTCCGAATACATAAGGAACACTTTTTGCATGTGTTTAACATTTTCTAAATACATGATTAACATTTTAATATATTTAAGTTTTATGCCTATTTTTTAAACATACTATAGATTATTTGTGCACATTGAAATATTTTTTATACATGTTTAATATTTTTCATATACATGATTATCATTTTTTTAAAAATGATGAATGTTTTTATACAATATTAATATGCATTTTTATGTACTCATGTAGCATTTTCCTAAAAAAATTAACAAATTTTAAATACACTTTTTTTGCGAAATATTTTTTAAATACAAGTTGTAATTCTACCTTCTCTATATATGTTATATATTTCTACTATACAGTAGGAACAATTATTTTATATGTATATTTTGAATATTTTGGAATATAAACAAAAGTAAAAGAAGAAAGCTACAAGCGAGAAACAAAAATTGACAAAAGGCAGTGAAAAACAGAGCGCTTTGAGGCCTAAGGCTTCCCGTGCGCGGGTCTGGCCAGACTGGCGCTCGCTTGAGGCGAGGCGGTCATCTGTCTCGCTTGTAGCAAGACATAGGCACACGACATTACACATGGACAATCCCTGTTTGGTGCGCTTCAGCCGGCCCATCTTTTTTGTTAAAACTGGAAAAGGGTACATTGTCATGGATTCGGGGACAGTTTGGTTGGTGTCCACGACACGATATGCCTAGCATGGACTATTCCTGGAGTGTGCCTGGTACTTGCTTCGTGGATGTCATGTGAGATGAAATGTTTGCCTGGCCTGGCCATACTAGCAACGGTGATTAGCCTGGTTCAATTGAAAAAGGGATATGTTTAGACCAAGCAGCATGATTAGCCTAACCTAGGCTTTCAATTCATTGCGCCTTGGTGCAGCCTGGCTGTAATCAGGAGCTAGCAGTAGTAACTGAGACGTGAAACTTCACAGACCAATGCAGCAGCCACCCGGATAACAAGCCGCATAGTGCTAAAAAGAACAAGCAGCATGTGACAATTTACTTTGTTTTCTGCCTTTTATTCTTTCTACAGATCGCGATGCCCGCGTTTTTTCTTTTTTCTTACCTTTTCTCTGTTTCTCTTTTGTTTCCTTTTTCTTTTGCAAATGCGCAAAAATTTCTCAATTTTCATAATATGTTTCTATGAATTGATGAGCTCTTTTTTAATATTTGTGAACTTTTGTCAGAATTTATTAACTTTTTTTCAATGTGGATGAGCTTTTTTGAATTTTGATGAACTTTTTTCAAACTAGAGAAAATCAATTCAGAGTCGATGAACATTTTTTCAAAATCCATGAACTTTTTCAATTTGATGAACATTTAAAAAAATTGTGAACTTTTTTCAAATTTGATAACTTTTATTCAAGTCAATGAACTTTTTTACGAAATTTGATGAACTTCTTTTCACATTCATGATTTTTTTTTTATCAAAATAGGTGAACTTTTTTCAAATCTGTGATCTTTTTTTTAAAACCTGGTGAACTACTTTCAAATTCTTGATTTTTTAATTCAAAATCGATGAATTTTTTTCATAACCCCGTGAACTATTTTCAGATTCGTGCTTTTTTTAATTCAAAACCGATGAACATTTTTTCAAATCAATTAACTCTTTCAAACTATTTTTCAAATTGATGAACTGTTTTAAAACTCGCGAATTTTATATTTTTTAGATTCATGAACTTTTTTCAAATTCACAAACTTTTTCCATTATTGCGATTTTTTCCAATTAGTACATACGTTTTTAGAAAAAGAAAACAGATTCATTGTTTTGGGAATTCTTTTCCATATTTTTATTTTCTTTATTCAATTTATAGTGGGTATATAATACTAGAGAGAATATAATACTACTATATGCTAATGTTGCACTGAGGGAAGGATTAATTCGATCTGTTTCCTCATTGTAGGCAAGAAAGTTGAGCGTGGTCTAGTGGTTTGCGCGTAGTGCAGTTGACTTTGGCTGCTGGAGTTCTAGTCCCACTTCGCTTGAATTAATCTGATATATTTCCATCGCACTTGAATTTTTAGCCGATTGCTGGGCCGGCCCGCTACGCGGCACCAACAGCGCTAACGGGCGATTAAAGCGCTGAGTAGAAGGTCCCCTGGCCTACAACCCAACCCTTACACTCGGCCTAGCCGGTGTTGGGGAGACCCTGAGAGGAGGTGGATCGTTGAGTTGACTTCACACTGTTTTTGTTTTTATAATTTTTCTATTTACTTTTTTTATTTTGCTTTAAATGAATATATTTAATAGCATAAATTCACTTAAAAAGTGATTTTGTAAAAATGATAACAAAGTAGAAAAAAAATTACCCCAATAAAAAGTTGATACCTTTTAAAAAATGTTCACATGATTGAGAAAATGTTTTTGGAATTCAGAAACATTTATGTGAAGTTCTGAACAAAATTATACAACATGATTTTTTTTGCTTAGTATAGAAAATGTTTAGTACCATTAGAATTTTTGTATAGATAATGTCAGAAAATTTTCGCATAGTTTAAAAAAATATTAGCATTTAAAAATGTTTCAAAATGTATTTTGAATTTTTTTCTCATGTATTGAAAGAAGTGTCCAAAACATTTATTACAAGAAAAATGTACATTGTGTATTTTAAACATGTTCAACATGCATTAAAAAGTTTTATGTGTACACTAAACACTCTATATTATGTACTAAAAAAGTAACTCACCATTAAAGATCGACAAAGAAAGCAAAACTGAAAAGCAAAGTACCAAAGTAAGACAAGAAAAAGAAGTATGAAAATAAGCAACAGCAAACAAAATCAATGAAAAAACAAAGAAAACTGAGTTAAAATGAAGAAAAGTGTAAAACCAAAGAAAACCAGTGACGAAGTAAAAGAAAATGAAGGAAAATCAAAACAAAACAATAAAAGAAGAAAACAAAAAAAAATCGATGAAGACCCGAGCCAAATAGTGAAATGCAGTCAAAGAAAACCCACCAAGAAAAGCCCCGGCCCAAAACAGCGATAAACCGGACATAAAAGGAAAACACACCGAAAAAATGCACGAACAACAATAGTGGTGGGCCGGTGCAGTCACCCCGTGCCTGAGGCGGTGTGAGCATAGCGAGATATGGCTCCCACGGACGCATGCGCGCAAATGCACATGGTTGTGTGAGTTGGGGGTTTGTTCATAATGGTTTTGTTTCGGTGTCCTCGGTTTGTACTTACAAACATATGTTCCTGATTTTCTATTACTCTTTTTGACATGTATTCTTATTATTTGGAAATTTTACTTACTGATTTTAAATCCAAAATTTTATAATATTTAAAAAAATTAGTTTTTTTAAATCATGAATTTCAAGATAGGTTCACAATTCTTAAAAATATGCACTCAGAAATTTTCTCAAATTAAAACAATGCTAGTGTAGTTTAAAAATCTTCTCAAATTTAAAAATATTTCTCAACTTTTAAAATTTTCGTGAAATAATAAATGCAAAAAAATAAAAACATAAAAAGAGAAGAGAGGATGAAAACCAAAAACAAAAGAAGAAAGTAAAAAAAAAACTAGGAACTGGCGTTTGATTATGGGACTATGAGCGCTAGCCTAGGCTGGCCCATGAGGAGCTTTCTATTTGTTTGCCAACATTTTGACGCACAAAGCGTCTAATAGGGGCTCCCTTGGCATGCCCTCTTCATGATGATTGTATTCTCTGTGTGTAGCTTTGCTCGCTGCCAGCTAGTGTCTGGACTCCCGCCCGCACACGATATGGCCACTGCCCTAGCTCTCGGCCACTGCGGGACATGAAGAAGCTCAAACATGGGACATCTCCATCGAAGGGGAAAACAAATGGGGCAACAATGGGCCAAAAAGAATGGAAATGACTTGGCAACATCGACTGCCTCCCTTGTGGAGGACTGCCAGGCCTAATGGATAGTTTATGATGGAGCTGTCATGGGTTGTGCTATTCCGCGATAGTTCATGAGCCCCACGATCTTGCGCAGGAGAATTCACTAGCGATATTGTGCATAGTGGAGACACATATTGCTAAATATCGTGTGGGACTGACATGAACTTTGGGCTTTGATGATGCTTATGGATTGGCCAATAGTGCTAGAAGTGGACGGTTGTGCATTGTTCTTGAAAGAAACCGTATACCATGGAGTTGAGATATTTCTCTAAGTATCATATTGACATGACAGTGAAAGAGGAGGGAAAGGAGCCTTGGCGAGTTACTTGCTTGTACGGGGAGGCTAAAAGAAGTTTGTGATACAAAACATGGGATAGGATGAGGTTTTGAAAAGGTCGATTGCACACTTCCCTAGTTATGCATTGGGGACTCAATGAAGTTCTCTGCTGAGAGAACCTATTCAGGCCTATCATTGTGATATGCCATAAATAAACCTTTTTTTGCGAGACTCTGGATGTTTGCTAGCTATGTGATCTTGTGTACGTGGGCTTCATTGGACTTTTGAAAGGCAGATTCAAAATGAATAGTTTTGTTGTGTCAGATTTGATCGTGCTCTAGCTTCAAGCAACTCATGTAATATTTTCCCATGGTATTGGTGTACCATCTGACGCAGGTCAATGATATGTCCATTTTGCATCACTACTTCTAAGTATAAATAACTAAGCAACTCTTTACTAATGATAGTTTGTACATTGTAGCATTATTTTAATGCCTTAATCCTCTTAATTTGCATGTATCACTTGTAGAGGGAAATTGTGAAAAAGGCTGCTGAAAAGCACCAAATCAAGGACTAGTGGAGAAATTATTTTTCTAGAGTGACTAAAAACAAGGAAAATTATCTATTTGTTGGTTTTTCATCGGAATAGAGCCAAGGGCAGACCCTAGCTGTAGGATCAATACGTATGTCAACAGGGGGTGATATACTCCTTCCTAAGAACAATAATGGAATCTTTTCCCAACTTTTGTTTTCTTCACAGATTTTAGACTTTTCTTGCAATTTGTAGAGCACCATACACATGAAAGTCTAGATTATAGGTAAGGGAAAGTAAAGACATGCAAGTGCAAAGTAAAGGAGATAGAGTTGAGATAATCACAAAAAAATTGGCTCGGTGAAGATTTTTCCCATGGTCTGGATAGTTGGTGTTATCTTACATCCACATTGATGAAGACTTCGATCTACAAAGGATCTAAGATCACAAGGATCCAGTTTGGAAAAAAATCCACAGAGGAATAAGGTCATGAAGGACTCACCCACGAAGGGTCCACGGAGGAGCAACCACACATGTTCCACCATGGCATACACCTATGAATAGCTAGAATCACTAAGGTAGGTCTTCAAGAAGTAGGAGATCTCCAAGCTTGTATGAACTTTGTTAGGACCGAGAGTATATTGACCATAAGGGGGGGGGGGTTGAATGGGAGATTAAAAAATTCTTGCAAAAGTTTGAATCGAACCCAATCATAGCAGTGGAGTAAGTTTGGTAGAGCGAAAGCTAAACATGCACTTTATAAAGGAACAAACCTATCAAGGAAAGATGTGATAATTGTTCATGCATAGTAGATCAAAGGTCTGACTATTAACAAGGTAATGCAGTAGGCTAGCAGATAAAGGAGCTTGGGAAGATATAAAAGGACAGTGTAGCTGAGAGGAATACTAGCTAGGTAAACGGGTATAACACCGAATGAAAACAAGGTGAATAGAAAGAAACAAGCACACAACCTAAGTACAAACTGAAATGCAGCGAACCAAAAGAGTGAAACAAAAGAAAATACGAAAGATTATAATAGATCAGATAAGTCTATCGAATCAGAGCATGAAAGTAAACTGCTATGGGATATGCAGTAAAGTAAAGTGAACAAGTGGTGCTCGATGGCACAGATGGATTTGTTAGACCAGTTCATCCTTCTGCCAAAGGACTGTCTTGTTGGAGCGGCTTGTGATTCAAAATAGGAGCAAACCTCTCTCCATCTTATTCTCCTTCAACTAGGAGCTGATCAAACTCCAATTGATTTCACTTGTGGTAGATACTTATCGGAGATCTCCAAAGCTTCGACGGACTTCTTTGCAAACCACAACTACTCTTGGTTGCTGAAGACTTTGCTTGGTGAAGACAATTACTCCTCATCACTCAAGCCAACACCTATATGGCTAGAGAGTGCGCGGCTCTCAAGAGTGATAGGTACAAGAACTCTAACTCAAAACTACTGTGATGCTCAACCACTGTCTAAGTTTTGACTCTTGGTTTTCTCTCTATGGATTTTAAAATCAAATCTCTCAGAGAGGGGATGCTCAATCAATCTTCTCATAAATCTTAAGCGGAGCAGCCAACGAGCAACGTTAGAGCGGGGTGGCTATTTATAGCTGCAACCTTCCTTGATGGTAGATGACCAAGTCGGACATGCAGATCAGCCAATGGCCGGATGACACGATTCCAACGGTCGGAATACGGGCACAATAGTAACATTCCTTGCGTATCAAAAAAATGCTAACTTAGTCTGAAAGATATCTCATGCAACACCGAAGAACAACGTCTTCTGCTTACAGGTAATCAATCAAAGCATAAAAATATTTCTCTCGGTCTTTCATAGGGTTCGGCTAAGCATCACAACATACCTAAGCTTTGAGAACCTATATCCCTCTTATTTGCATGAAGGTCCTACGACCCAAAAGAGAAAGAAAAGAAGAAAAACAAAATAAATGATACGTCTTTGCTACCTCTTGAGCATGCATTGGTTTTCCCTTTAAGAGGAAAGGGTGATGCAGCAAAGTAGCGTAAGTATTTCCCTCAGTTTTTGAGAACCAAGGTATCAATCCAGTAGGAGATAACACGCAAGTCACCTAGTACCTGCACAAACAATCAAGAACCTTGCAACCAACGCGATAAAGGGGTTGTCAATCCCTTCATGCCCACTTGCAAAAGTGAGATCTGATAAAGATAATAAGATAAATATTTTTGGTATTTTTGTTATATAGATAGGAAAATAAAGATTACAAAATAAAAAGAACAGCGACAGAAATTGGCAAGTTGACGGGAAACTAATATGATGTAAAATAGACCCGGGGGCCATAGGTTTCACTAGTGGCTTCTCCTCATGATAGCATATATTACAATGGGTGAACAAATTACTGCTGACCAATTCACGAAATGTAGCTCATCCTTCTCTACAAAACAAAAAGTCTTTGGTGAAGTTCCTTGAACTTGACACCGAATACAACATTCTCCTTGGGCTTGCATGGACTATTTATCTGTGTGTGCACTAGCAAACAAATCAGCCCATGCATGTTTCTGGCAACAATCTCCAAAACACAAGGAGGCAAAACATTGCACCGATAATCTCCCCCCTTTTCAATGATTGTTGACAAAACAGAGCACATCAAAAGATAGATGAAGGGTAACCGAATGTAATGCGAAGGAAATTAAATGATGAGAGATAATTATGAAGATGAAACACACTCCTCCCTGAAAGTATGCATCTTACTGAAGATTTTGACTAAAGTCATGCATAGATCTGTAAGTAAGAGGAGGCGATGAGAATCTTCGTATGAGTGACATTGATAGATGATATCATTCGGCGATGCAGTCAATCCACTCGATGACACCTAAGATGTTTCCTGCAACACAAAATCTATGAAGAAGATTTGTTAAAGAGTATGAATACACTGAAATCATTTGTCACAGAAATACTCTGTGAAGATTTTCTCAGAGCAAAGTTTGGATCTACACGAGACATATGGCCACCCTGCAAGTTAGACATTCAAATAATATCAGAGCAGGGGGTGTACATGAATTTTGCACGAGATAGATATGATTTCAAATGTATTGTCCTGCATGTTAGATATCAAAGGGAAAACATAATAGGAGATACATATTATCGAGACAAATTCATTTATCTTCAGAGAAACAAGGATTTTCAATCCTCTTTGAAACAATTTTGCTTCCCTGCAAACAAGATAATCGATGATGATCATTGCATGAGAGTAAACTTTTGACAACACCTGCAAATAGAAATGCAAAGGCAAATATAGCATTGCAGGTGTTATTAATGGTACATCATGATGAGGTGTACTAACACCACATGCGGTGCTATAAAGTTTCATGACCACTTAAGAAGCAAATAGTTCAACTGTAGAAAACCAAATTGTTCTAGGAAAGCAAATGGTGAAAGCAAAGAAAATCCACTGCAAATGACCCGCACATCTAAACTCTCAATGTTCTTCTCCCCCTTTTGTCAACAAGTGGCAAAAAGGAACGAGAGCACACGAGGAACTACTCGCCTGAAGAACCCTCGAAACTCGAACCATTTGGCAAATCAGAACGAGCAATGGTGGAGGCCGAGGCTAGAGTAGGGCTTCCATCTTTGGGTTCGGAATCAGCTTGGGAATCTCTAGAGCGAGGAACATCTGGTTTGTAGATTAGAGTGCATGCAGTGTCTTCTATCTCATCTGGTTTGAATTAGATCTTTGAGGCATCACTGGAGTTTGTCTTTGGAAGCGAGGAACTTTAGACAACTCCAGATAATCATAATTCTTCTCGATGCCCTTGGTTGTGAGCTTCTTGTGAGTATAATGCTTGTGCAGAAGAGTCCAGGAGTGCTTTTTCTGTTCCTTCTCAAGCAGAAGAGCTTGACAAGCATAATTGTGAAGAAAATTAATCTTAGTCATCATCTCCACTTTCACTTTGCGATCAAGAGCCTGCTGAGTGCAAAGACAAATTTCATAGAACGAAGGGTTTTCCTTTCGAGGAATTTCAACAGTAGCCTTCTTGACCTTTGGAACACGAGCTAAAGTAGAGCCTGTGGCATCAACATGAGTCTTTCCTTTGCCGATGTCTTTGACAATCCGAAGAGTGTCCTAGACTGGTCAAGTGAAAACTTTCGGCACACTTGGGCAAAAGAATTTCTTCTCTCTAAGTTTCTCGATGGCATGCATAAGCCATGGAGCATAATGCTTCAATACTTGAGCATCATCAGCTGCATAAGCCAAATGAATAGATCTGGAAGGTCAAACCGAATGCCAAGAGATATTGCATGAAGAGCATTTGCCATGATACCACCAATGGTTTCGGTCCATGTAACACCCTGGATTTTGGCCTTTCCTTTTTCTTTTGATTTCCTTTGAGTTACTACTTTGATTTGCTTTTCCATGGCTCCGTGATCCTAAAACTTGGGAAGATCATGTCTTCCTAGGTTTCATAGTGACTTGTCATCCTCAAAACCATCCCTAGCTCATGTCATTTTAATCCTATCCCAAATCCCAATATTCTTTTTATTGGGAATATTTCTTTTCTATTAAAGGAAAAAATTCTTTTTGCCCTAGGTTGTGAAACAACCTATATTTCTGTCACTCCCAAAATTCCCAAATAATTCTCATAAATTGTTTGGGTCATATCTTCCACAGATATGTCAAAACCCTTCCTTGGCATGATCAAAGATAATTCACAAATATTCCTTTTCTCATTCTGCCCCAAGTGGCTTTTGAGAAGGAAGTGTCATTTATCTTTGCTTGATTGACTCCAAACTTTTTGGGAACTCTTTCCTACCCATACCATGGCCACATACCAAAATTCAACTCAATTTGCCTAGTAAATATTCCTGAGCAATTTTTCAAAGGTCCCGTCTGAGGGAAGCCTTTGTGAAGAAAGTACTAGCTAGGGTAATCCAAATGAGTTCAAACTTTGCAAGGTCCTTCATATGATCAAATAATAACTCTCCTCAAGATTTGGGCTCATGTCATCACTCTATGTGAGCTCAGCATCAAATCTTGGTTTCTGGTCGTATTTTCTGGTTGTGAAGCAACTATATTTTATATTGCTTCAATTAAGCTGAAAATTTACTAGGAAATTATCCTATCTATATAAACTCTCTCCACAAATTGTTGGCTCATTTTAGCATTGTGAAGCAAGTACCATTTTGGTATTTCCAAATGGCATATGAAACTTTTACAGAAGCTTCATATCATCAAATAACTCATCTCCTCTAAAATTCAGCTCAATCCAACTTGATATGTGAGTGCTACTTCATACTTTGTATTTATGTACAATATGGTGAATTCTACAGCAAGTACCCTCTAGACTCCTCCATTTTGTCTAATATTTTTCCATCACAGTGGCTTTAGCATGTGATCAAGCCATGCCGAAGCTCAGCCCCCATCCCCTCCCGTGTTTGTCTCCCCGCAGCACAAGCACCTTGCTCTTGATCTGCTTTGGAGCCAAGTGCATTTCTCTTCTTTGCCCCTGCCCTTGGTTGTTCCTTCCCTGGCACTCAGGGTAGTTTGGTTTATCGTCCAGACATCGTTTGGCAGCCCAGAGCGCGTGTCACCGTCATGTTCACGCGGTGACCACGGGGCAGACGAGCCAAATCTCATGCTCTGCCAACCGTGTGCCCTGTATCCGCCCTCTTCCTCCTCGTCTCAAAGCCCATCCTTATCCTAGAGCTTCCCCATGAGCTCCTGCATCGCCCTGTCCTCTGCCCCTCTCATGTTTCGCCGTTGTCGAGTGCCGGCAGCCGTGCCCGTGACCTGACCAGCGCCCCCACTTCCATTGGCAGAGAGCTAGAGAGCTCCCGAGCTCTCCTGAAGCCCCCCCTTGCCTATATATAGGTCCTCCGTTCTTCCCCGCAGCCCCACGTGGCAGCTCCTTCTCCCAGTTCCAGCACCAGAGCTCGCTGTTTCCATCCTCATCCGCCATGCCTGCCACGGGTCTTCTTCGGTCCCGGCGAGCATAGCTCTCCTTTCCCCTTCCGATCACTCCATCCTCTCCCCCTCTCTCCGGCGAGCCTCCCCTCACCACCCATTCATCGCCGGAGCCCTCAAGGTCGTGTCTCCTCGGAGTTGGCCACCGCCTCCTGTATCTGTCTCCTCCCGTCATTGCAGCCCCGTTGCTGCTTCTAGGAGGGAGCAACGCTCTGCCCCGCACCCGCCGGTGCCTTCGCCCCGGCCGGAGGTGGCCGGAGGAAGCCGGGCCCGTCACCGCGCCTCTCCTCTGTTTCTTCCTCTGCCCCTGTCAGGTGCAGGGAGCGCGAGTAAGAGGACGATGCCAGCATCCCCCTCCCCTACCCGTGGGACCCCTCTGTAAGTGATCCCGCCCCGGGCCCAACTCAGTAAGTGGAAACGAATTTTCAAAAATACATTTTCAACTCTGGAAAGCGTATTCTGTTTCTGGTTCTGCTCAAAATATGTTTTCCATGTATAGAAACGTTTTCTTCCAAAAGGCGCTTTCTATTTTCAGCAGCCAGGGACTTGTTTGTGGAGGAATATTTATAGATTGGTCCCTGGTCTTCCAACTCTTGTATCTCAGCGACCGTAACTCCGTTTGAGGTGAATCCAATGCATACTTCTTCGTCTTGCCGAGCTCTATCTGTTGGTATCATTTTCACTAGGTGGTCCCACTATGAAAATGACCTTTATACCCTTGCCCTTATCTAGCCCCCTCTGAGAGAGAAGCGTCCGGTGAATTATCCCATGACTTCACCGCACTTCTTCCCAAAGTATTCTTCAACCCTAGGCAAGACACGATAGCCACTTGCATGATGGATTTGTAGTAGCCATGGTTTCTACTTAAATGCTTAATAAATGTTTTCTCATTTACCTCTGATGTTGCTGTTTCAGTTATGATTGTGGATCCCTGCTTATCATCTTGTTATGCTATGCTGCACTCTGTTAGGCGTATAAATGCTTGCTAGTAGTATTGTTCTCATACTTCATGTTGGTATTCATGTCATGCTCATGATAGTGATGTCATCTCATGCATGATTAGCGTCAGTTATGAAAAGTATCTGTGATATGCATGATCATCGCTATGCCATGTTCATCTGTATTTAGTAGTCTAAGTGTTGCATTATTGTTGATGCTAATGATTCATATGGTTATGTTGCTCATCCATGCTTATATTAATATTATGCTCATGCGCATTATTATTTCATCATGTTATTATGTGTAGGATCAAAAGTGTGTCTAGAGGGGGGGGGGTGATTAGACTACTTGACCAAATAAAAATCTAGCCTTTTCCCAATTTTAAGTCTTGGCAGATTTTAGCAACTTAGTACTAGTCAAGCAACCAACCTACACATGCAAGTCTAAGAGTATAGAAGCGGAGATTTTTGCGTGGTTCCAATAGGTGGTGCTATCATACATCCATGTTGATGGAGACTTCAACCCACGAAGGGTAACCGTTGCGCGAGTCCACGAAGGGCTCCACCCATGAATGGTCCATGAAGAAGCAACATTGTCTATCCCACCATGGCCATCGCCCACGAAGGACTTGCCTCACTAGGGTAGATCTTCACGAAGTAGGTGATCACCTTGCCCGTAAAAACTCCTTGGTTCAACTCCACAATCTTGACGGAGGCTCCCAAGTGACACCTAACCAATCTAGGAGACACCACTCTCCAAAAGGTAATAGATGGTGTGTTGATGATGGACTCCTTGCTCTTGTGCTTCAAATGATAGTCTCCCCAACACTCAACTCTCTCTCATAGATTTGTATTTGGTGGAAAGATGATTTGAGTGGAAAGCAACTTGGAGAAGGCTAGAGATCAAGATTCATATGGTTGGAATGGAATATCTTGGCCTCAACACATGAGTAGGTGGTCCTCTCTCAGAAAATGTATGATGGAAGTTTAGGCATGTTATGATGGCTCTCTCCACGAATGAAGAGTGGGTGGAGGGGTATATATAGCCTCCACACAAAATATAAACGTTACACACATATCACCAAACCTGGTGGGACCGAATAATGAAACTCGGTCAGACCAACTGAGTTCAAAAAGTGAATGTTAGGCTTTTCGGTGGGACCGACATGTCAACTCGGTGGGACCGATTTCATTAGGGTTAGGGCATAACGTAATCTCGGTGAGACCGATTACACAAACTCGATGGGACCGATTTTGGTAATAAGCTAACCAGAGAGTTGGTCAGGCAAACTCGGTGGGACCGATTCGCTCATCTCAGTGAGACCAAAACGTTATGAAGGGGAAACAGAGAGTTTGCATTGCAAACTCAGTGGCACCGATTCCTCATCTCGGTTGGACCGAAACATTACGAAGGGAAACAGAAAGTTTGCAATCCCATCTCAGTGAGACCGAGATCCCTATCGGTGAGACCGAAATGACTAGGGTTTTGTGGCAGTGGCTATGTCAACTGGACTCGGTGGCGTCGGATAGAAAGTTTTGGTGGGGCCGAGTTTGACTTTTGGTTTGGGACATATGTGGATATGAGAAAGTGGTTGAGGGTTTTTGGAGCATATCACTAAGCAATTTGAGCAAGTAACCCATTAAGCAACCTCATCCCCTTTTAATAGTATTGGCTTTTCCTATGGACTCAATGTGATCTTGGGTCACTAAAAGTAAAATGTAGAGTCTTGAGCTTTAGAGCTTGAGCCAATCTTTTGTCCTTAGCATTTTGAGGGGTCCACATTTCTAATCCATGCCATTCCAATCATTGAGCTTTCCTAAAATATTTATCTTGAACTAGCATTAGCTCAATGAGCTATATGTTGTTAGGAATTACCAAAACCACCTAGGGATAGTTGCACTTTCAATCTCCCCCTTTTTGGTAATTGATGACAACATATAGATCAAAGCTTCGACAAATGATCGTAAGATTGAAATACATCGTCGCTTTGAGAAGTATGTGATAAGCTAGAGCTCCCCTTAAAATTTGTGAATTATTTAAAATTTACTTTTGAATGCAAATGCATAATCGATTAGGATCATGGGTTACTCTTTCATGTCACATACATCTTGGTGGAGCGCTCAAAATGATGAAAATTAAAATTATGCACTCATCACCAAACAAAGTGAATGATCATATATGGAATATAAGAGATAATACCATCCAAGCAATCATTAAGGTAGCATATGATCAAACACATGATTAAACAAGTATCCCACACAAAAATAGTGTATGAACCAAGCACACAAAAAGTTCAACCAAAAGCAAGAGAGACAAAGAAGCAAAACACTCTCTCTCAAAGCCTATGATCTATACATTTCTCCCCCTTTGGCAACAAGTTACCAAAAAGTTTTAAAATGCATAGTGTTATGCGTCTCTCAGGCTTGGTCTTCGGGAGGTGATGTAGAGAGAACTCCAAGGGCGAAGGCATCGTTTGATGTAGTTGGAGCTGGTGGAGTGGCTGCTTGAGGTGGCACTGAAGCTGTAGCTGCTGGTGCAGATGATGTAGCTCTAGTATCTGGTATAGGCACTGCAGCAGACCTCTGGCTCATTGGCACTCGCTGAAAAGCATCAGTAGTTGCCTTCCCTTTCCTCTCTTCTGCTTCCTCCTGGAGCTGCTCAACTGCTGATTGGATCTCAGTAACCTTCAGATCAAGATCATAAAATTTTGTCTCTATGATCCTCTCCAGACTCTCCTGATTCTGACTCAGGGTGGCCAATCCCTTCTCAATCCTCAAAGTAGATTGGATCAGATATGCAAGCTGATCTTGCTTGCTCTTCAGGAAAACTTGAGATTCTTCCTCTACACTTGGCATCTTAGAGCTTTCTCAGCCTTAACTTTAGCTCTCTTCTCTTGTGCTTGAGCTGATGATGGTTCCTCCTCATTCATCACAACTTTGTTGTCTTCAAATTCAGGGTACAGGGGTAGGTGCTCCTTGTCCAACAAGTATGTACCTATGCCCATCTTGGAATTGATGAGCTCCTGAATATGTGGAGCATACCCACAACTTCTCTTTTGGTCAACAACTGTCCTCTTGATTGTCTCCACAATCAAACTCACGACCTTGAACTTTTAAGGAACATCAAACAGTTGCAGCAAGTTGATGGAATGTCCTCTAATCATCTTGTGATCTCCTGACTTGGGTAGTGTGCCTTAGGATGGTGTTGATGGTAGGCAGACCAGACAACAGATAGTGTATAGATCCAAGCTTGTGTGTCTCCAAAGCTTTATCAAGGATCTCTTTGTACATGTTTGCCATAGTGTTGTGGTCTTTCTTCTTCTTGGCATACACATCCAAGTCATTTTCATGTTCCTTTGGGGCATTGATCAGCTTGGTCCATTCTTAAGTAGTAGATTGGTACCTAGTACCTTCAGACATCCATACTATCTTCCCATCTGGATAGAAGTGAGCAGTGGAATAAAATTGCATAAATAGCTCATCATTCCATTTTGTGAGCTTCTGCCTAACAAACTTATCTACTCCACATGCTTTGAAGCTGTCATATACTCCTGGGAAGTGATCTTATTTCTCCTTGATGTATTTCCAATCAACCCATCTCATGTCACAGACAATAGGCTTCTTGTCAAGCAAAATTGTCTCATAGAAGTCTTGCTGTTCTTTTGTGTGGAACCTGTAATCAACTACAGTCCTCCTCCTCACAGCATAAGGATTAGACTGTCTCCACAATCTCAATCCATCATCTTTTTTGATGTGCATGTCCTCAGCCACTGGATGAGCATCATTGTGGTATGGAATTTTGGGTTTCAATTTTCTCAAAACAAGAGATTCATCATCCTCTTCTTCAGCTTGAGGCACTTGGGCCTTGTTCTTCTCTTCCGCAGGAATGTTCCTGGTGTTTCTCTTGGGCTTTGGGGGTTTCTGAGCTTGAGCTTTGGGAGCAGTCTTGGGCTTTGATGAAGCAGCCCCTGACTTGATAGCATCTCCCATAAGCTTCTGAGATTTGGGTGCTGGAGCATCCTCTTCTTCTTCCTCTTCATCATCAGAAGAATGCTTATCAAATTCAGACATGGGGTCCACCTTCTTGCACCATCTTCCCCTTTTTCTCTCCTGTCACGACAGGTTTTCCGGGTATTGATTACCCAGAAAATGGCCCTTGTGCTCACCAGCCCCAGGATTACTGTTAGCTGATGAGGCACCAACTTGATATAGAAATTCCAAGAAAAATACAAAATATGCAGTACAAGATCATTCTGGCCTATGAGTACAACAAATGGTTTCTAGTGGTTGATGGCGAAAGCGGTTTGTGAATCATCAGTGTCTATGGGACTCCATTTCCCACAGGAACAGCTAACCAGGTTAACTCCTATCTTCACGAGCCTGCTATCACCATTGCTTAGGTTCCGGGGCTATCATCGCAACGCTCCTCTCCATGCAAGAAATTTGGCGAAGACAATAGCCAGGGACAAGCCAGTGAGTACTTTGAATGTACTCACAAACATTATGAACACGGGCATAATATAAATGATAATCATGCCCTGAAATATACTATAATCACATCATCAGTCATAAAATAAAATCTCTGATGCATGCAAGCAGGTTATTTATATGCAACATGAATATGCAATAATGGAGTGGAAAAAAATGCCACAGTCGGGCGTCTGTGCGACACCACATAAAGGGCTTATAAAGTATATAAATAACAAGCATGCCACAGTCGGGCGTCTCAGCGACACCACATAAAGGGCTTATAAAGTAAATAAATAACAAGCAATGCCACAGTCGGGCGTCTCAGCGACACCACATAAAGGGGCTTATAAAGTAAATAATCACAATGAATATCCAGGAGGTAGAATCGTCCTAGGGATATTCAATAATTCAAGTAATATAATGGGTTATTCCATAATAATAATAATCATAATCATCATAATCACCGGTCATAATCAATGTTCTGGTTTAGAAGTTTCTCCTCCGAAGACCGACACTAAGACCGACACTTGACCCATCCCAGACTATAGTCCTTAACCATGGACACGGCTATTCGAATAGATTTAATCTCTGGAGAGGTTGTACTCTTTACCCACGAGTAACGGATTCCTTTAGTCCATCAGAACTAATTCTGTCTACGGTCTTTTAATTGAAAACACATCTGACTTGCACATACCAGCTTAACTTACCGGTATCTGGAATCACCCACGACACCTGTCAAGTAAAACTCTAAGTGGGGAGGCTACAACCTCGCATAGCATGGGATCAAATTTATGACGCGTGCTCTAAGGGGTGCCCCCCTCTCGGTCTCAACCGAAAACACCCATGCCCCTGGACCAGGTGGCCTGCCTACCGGCTGCAGTCGATATCTTCCACCGTGGCCTCTCTGTACGGTGTGTGCCAAGAAAGGGGTTGACAACTTACTGAACCGCACCCTACCTGCGGCAGAGCAAGTGGTAGTACGAACAAGCATGGGGGTTGCTGGAACAAGACTCGATCTATGGTCGACTCGGGAGGTTTATAAATTCCCTGCATGATATGTGTAACAAAAATATTTCAACCAACAGAATCACCACTCACTATACCTTACTATGCCATACCGGACATAACCGTCCCGACGGAGACCGGTGACAAGCTTACGTCTACCCAAGGCAGAGGCTTTCCCGTATTCTTTTCCAGCATGCATGCAAGGCACATGAGGACGATTACCATCACAAGTATATTCATTTCCAACAGCAATGAAATCACAAATATGCATTCATGCAAATGATCGCGTCACCACATAAAATGACGAGTTCTCTGGGTTAATGCGGTGTTATAATCGTGTCAACCAACACACAAAAAAATACTATGCCAGGGTTCAGAATGCTTGCCTTCAAGTTGTGTAGAGGCAGGGTGCATCCAAAAACTTTTGAAAGTTTTTCTTTCTTCTTCTCCAAAATCCTATTTTGAAAATATTCAAATAGCACATACATCAAAAACAGTGCAAATAAGTTGTCTGAATTTTTTTCAAATAAATCTTAAAATAAACTAGACTAAATTTGAGAGAGGTAGGAAAAAGAATCAATTCATTTGGAGTTTTATTTAAAAAGATATAGCCAGTCAAAGTTTTGGTCAATTCTGTTTTTAAAATAAAACAGAAAAGAAAACGTTTCAAAAGGAAAAATACGCTTTCGAAGTGGGGAAGACGTACTGGGGGTTTTGCGCTTCCACTTAAAACGCGTGGAGGTGGGCTGGGTCACTGACAGTGGGTCCTCGGGGCCCACTGGTCAGGTTTGACTAGTCGACCCTCCCTCCTCTTCCTCCGCCCGAGAGGGGGCGGGACTCCGGCGATGCTCGCCGGCGAACAGCGGCACCGTTCGAGAAACAGAGGTCACCCGCGGGCTCACGGGGTCGAGGCGGTCCCTCCGTTGGTCGTTACGGTCCCTGGGGTGGACGGAGCTGCCGGCGGCGAGCTCCGCAGCGGACGGTGGCCGTCGGGCAGAGTGGGTTTTCGCCTGCGGCGAGTCCTGATCAAAATTGAGTAGGGGGATGGGCTCACGAGAGGGAGAGAGAGAGCTCCTGGTGAAGAGAGTGTAGAGGGGGAGGCCCTGGTGGCGCCGGAGTGATCGAGACAGTGGCGGCGGCTATGATTGCCGGAGATGAGGAAGACGACCTCTCTGGTCTTCCTACTGCTATGGGCGGATCGGTGAGGGAGTGAGAGAGGCTGCTTGAGGCTTGGACGAGCTCGGGAGGGGGGGGGTCCTATTTATAGCGCATCCATGGCGGTTCCGCGGTCGAGGTAAGGTCGCCGGTGAACCACCGCTCTGTAGCAGTCAGGGCGACGTGGCGGCGACGAGAGCTAGAGGACACGCTTGTGGATGAGCTCGCGCTGCTCCAGGGGGCAGGTGGCGAGCCGGGGTGGCTCGGGCGGCGCCGACTGGGACAGGAGCCACTGTGGCCGGCCGCTAGCCACCGTGGCCGACCTGACGGCGGCCCTGTGCGGCTCGAGGGGAGGGCTTGGATTGTTCCTGCGATTGGATGAGGTCGGGCGCGGCTCTGCGGGCAAGCAAGGGCCAGGGTTGCGACGCGGCAGCTCGGGTGCACGCGCGTGCAAAACGCATGCTCTGGGCACGCCCAGAGCACGCACGGGACGTGCTCGACAAAATGCCAGGGCATGCTAGGGGTCTCGGGTGAGGTTGGGGTTTAATAGACCTAGGTTAAAGTCATCTAGAGGCTTAGTGGACAAGTTAGTTTTCCCAGAGGTGCAAGGTCACAGTGCAATGACGAAAGTCATGTCAAAGTTGTTCATGCACTCAAGGTGTTTGACAAAATGCCACAGGAACCTAGGCATTTCTTGGAGTGGCCAAATTCTCCAGGCTAGTGTCTCTTTGGATGCATGAGAGGGTGGTGAAGTTAGTCTGTCAAAAGGAGAAACTTGTTAGTGAAAGTTTTGCAAAACCTCAGTTTTGGACAGAAAGAAAAGGGCATGATTGCAAGCACTTAAAATCATCCAATGGGTCCACTCTCCTGGACTTAAGGGTTTGGTAAGGTGTATTACAAGCAGGAGGAAGATCATGGGTAAAGGAGTAAGTTAGAAGATGGTTGCAGTACAAATCATCAAGTTGGAACAGAATGAAAAAAGAGGATGATTCACTCAATTTTTTCAAAGAACATCAATGGTTTTTGCACAAAGTGGAATAATATGCACCTACTAACCTCCCCTAATTTTGGTAGAAGTTTTAAAGAAATATTTAAATAGGTTGTAGTGTAAAATTGCCCACTGGACCAGATTTGAAAACTTGGTGTAGAACTCAAAACATCCAATGAATGAAATGTATTTTTGCATAAAAGTGATTTAGAAACATCACATGACATCTCTAAATTTTGGTTGGAATTTTTTTAAAAGAATTTATAAAAGGGTTGTAGTGCAAATGGAACCCTAAAACCTTGAAAACCCTTTTTGAGAAATAAAGCTCAGGGAAAAAAATAATTGTATAAATAATCTCACTGATAAAAGGATTGTTTTATTTGAAAGGGTACATAAGTCCAACAATGATTGAAAAGTTTTCACTTGGGGGTAAAAACTCCATAATAACAAAGAAATTAAAGAATGGTTCTGAAATCAAAAGGAAATCCAGAAAATAGAAGTTTAAGTTTCCTGGCAAAATTTTAATTAATAAAACAAGATTTAAATTTTGGGGTGTCACAACACTACCCCCCTTAAAAAAAATCTTGTCCTCGAGATTTCTTAAGAGTTGTTTTTTTGAAAATACCATTCCTGTTAGTTGAAACCAAAACGGTTTATTCATAGCACGAACTTGCGTCGTTGAGGTTGGTCTTTGGTAGCTACGCTTGGGACTAAAAATGCAACTGTACACTAATATACTCATGCATGGCTACTATTAAAAACAAGGACGCACAATCAAACAATATTTAATAATGGGGGTACAGGATCACACAGTTACAAGACGAGGACATACTAAGATTCGATACCACTCGAGCGGTTCTAGTCTACCTCGTTAATATCTAGGCGGGCTTGCCTTGTGGACGCCGAGGTTTCTCCATGGTTTTCACCGTCAGGATTAGCTGGAGGGGGTTGAGGGACTGCAGGGTCGGGGTAGCGATGATGACCATCCCGGGGATTGTTGGCCACAACCCCGCTGGAGTGTGTTCCCAAAAGGCGACGAAGCACTTCTGGGGTCATCAAGGTATTTTGGTCGATGATTGGGGCAGACCTCAAAGACTCGATCGGTTGTCCAAACAGCACAACTGGGTTGTTGGTGTTGGGCTCATCTTCTCCTCTTGCCGGGGCTCGGCGGATCAGCTCTCCACGAGCTGCAATCAGATCTAGAGTGATTTGATCGAACAGATCCTCTAGTGTACTTACATAACGTACCAGATGCAACAATGCAGGATCCGTCTCGTGATCTTTGTTGGCAACCTGGGGTGGCCTACCATACCTGTCACGGCTGGGGTAGTAGTAGAACGAGCGACCGTTAACTCTGGGCGATAGGTGCCTGAGTTGAACTATAGCCTCTCGAGCGGCTAGTTGGATAGCTTGTGGCTCAAAGGAAGTGGTCCTTCCGGTGAACCTGTAGGGGCGTTCTCGAGATAGACCCCTACCATAGATGTGCACGTTGGCCCAGAATTGACGGCTTTCACCGCCCATGGGTCCTTGGTACACCACATACTCTGGAGGCTCTACTAATGCAAAGGCACGACGGGTGAGGTTCGCGAGCACGGTCACAAACCCTCCAAGGTTGGTTGCTGTGGTCTCATTGTGCACGACGGGGCCAGGCATTATGGCTCAGTTTGAGGGATAGGTTGGGCTGTGCTGCGTTGAGGCTAGCGTGCCCTTTTTATATAAAAGGGGGACGGAGTCTTGCTTCGCACGCTTGCGAATAAGACAATCTATGTGTCGGTGACTGGCGCGTGATCGACAGGCTAGGCTGAAAGGTTGGGCACCGACTGCCTAAGGTGTCGGGGTCACTGTGTGGCTATCTTACGCGAGAAGCTTGGCCGGGGTTAGGTTATGGTCTGGTGGTTTGGTTAACCTAGGTTTATTGACATGGCTGAGATAGGATTAGCCAATGGTCAGCCTGGCTCTGATACCAAGTTTGTCACGACAGGTTTTCCGGGTATTGATTACCCAGAAAATGGCCCTTGTGCTCACCAGCCCCAGGATTACTGTTAGCTGATGAGGCACCAACTCGATACAGAAATTCCAAGCAAAATACAAAATATGTAGTACAAGATCATTCTGGCCTATGAGTACAACAAATGGTTTCTAGTGGTTGATGGCAGAAGCGGTTTGTGAATCATCAGTGTCTATGGGACTCCATTTCCCATAGGAACAGCTGACCAGGTTAACTCCTATCTTCGCGAGGCTGCTATCACCATTGCTTAGGTTCCGGGGCTGTCATCGCAACGCTCCTCTCCATGCAAGAAATCTGGCGAAGACAATAGCCAGGGACAAGCCAGTGAGTACTTTGAATGTACTCGCAAACATTATGAACACGGGCATAATATAAATGATAATCATGCCCTGAAATATACTATAATCACATCGTCAGTCATAAAATAAAATCTCTGATGCATGCAAGCAGGTTATTTATATGCAACATGAATATGCAATAATGGAGTGGAAATAAAATGCCACAGTCGGGCGTCTGTGCGACACCACATAAAGGGCTTATAAAGTATATAAATAACAAGCATGCCACAGTCGGGCGTCTCAGCGACACCACATAAAGGGCTTATAAAGTAAATAAATAACAAGCAATGCCACAGTCGGGCATCTCAGCGATACCACATAAAGGGGCTTATAAAGTAAATAATCACAATGAATATCCAGGAGGTAGAACCGTCCTAGGGATATTCAATAATTCAAGTAATATAATGGGTTAGTCCATAATAATAATAATCATAATCATCATAATCACCGGTCATAATCAATGTTTTGGTTTAGCAGTTTCTCCTCCGAAGACCGACACTAAGACCAACACTTGACCCATCCCAGACTATAGTCCTTAACCATGGACACGGCTATTCGAATAGATTTAATCTCTGCAGAGGGTGTACTCTTTACCCACGAGTAACGGATTCCTTTAGTCCATCAGAACTAATTCCGTCTACGGTCTTTTAATTGAAAACACACATGACTTGCACACACCAGCTTAACTTACCGATATCTGGAATCACCCACGACACCTGTCAAGTAAAACTCTAAGTGGGGAGGCTACAACCTCGCGTAGCATGGGATCAAATTTATGACACGCGCTCTAAGGGGTGCCCCCCTCTCGGTCTCAACTGAAAACACCCATGCCCCTGGACCAGGTGGCCTGCCTACCGGCTGCAGTCGGTATCTTCCACCGTGGCCTCTCTGTACGGTGTGTGCCAAGAAAGGGGTTGACAACTTACTGAACCGCACCCTACCTGCGGCAGAGCAAGTGGTAGTACAAACAAGCATGGGGGTTGCTGGAATAAGACTCGATCTATGGTCGACTCGGGAGGTTTATAAATTCCCTGCATGATATGTGTAACAAAAATATTTCAACCAACAGAATCACCACTCACTATACCTTACTATGCCATACCGGACATAACCGTCCCGACGGAGACCGGTGACAAGCTCACGCGTACCCAAGGCAGAGGCTTTCCCGTATTCTTTTCCGGCATGCATGCAAGGCACATGAGGACGATTACCATCACAAGTATATTCATTTCCAACAACAATGAAATCACAAATATTCATTCATGCAAATGATCGCGTCACCACATAAAATGACGAGTTCTCTGGGTTAAGGCAGTGTTATAATCGTGTCAACCAACACAAAAAAAATATTATGCCAGGGTTCAGAATGCTTGCCTTCAAGTTGTGTAGAGGCAGGGTGCATCGTAAAACTTTTGAAAGTTTTTCTTTCTTCTTCTCCAAAAATCCTATTTTGAAGATATTCAAATAGCACATACATCAAAAACAGTGCAAATAAGTTGTCTGAGTTTTTTTCAAATAAATCTTAAAATAAACTAGACTAAATTTGAGAGAGGTAGGAAAAAGAATCAATTCATTTGGAGTTTTACTTAAAAAGATATACCCAGTCAAAGTTTTGGTCAATTCTGTTTTTAAAATAAAACAGAAAAGAAAACGTTTCAAAAGGAAAAATACGCTTTCGAAGTGGGGAAGACGTACTGGGGGTTTTGCGCTTCCACTTAAAACGCGTGGAGGTGGGCTGGGTCACTGACAGTGGGTCCTCGGGGCCCACTGGTCAGGTTTGACTAGTCGACCCTCCCTCCTCTTCCTCCGCCCGAGAGAGGGCGGGACTCCGGCGATGCTCACCGGCGAACGGCGGCACCGTTTGAGAAACAGAGGTCACCCGCGGGCTCACAGGGTCGAGGCGGTCCCTCCGGTGGTCGTTATGGTCCCTAGGGTGGACGGAGCTGCCGACGGCGAGCTCCGCAGCGGACGGTGGCCGTCGGGCAGAGTGGGTTTTCGCCTGCGGCGAGTCCTGATCAAAATTGAGTAGGGGGATGGGCTCACGAGAGGGAGAGAGAGCTCCTGGTGAAGAGAGTGTAGAGGGGGAAGCCCTGGTGGCGCCGGAGTGATCGAGACAGCGGCGGCAGCTGTGATTGCCGGAGATGAGGAAGACGACCTCTCTGGTCTTCCTACTGCTACGGGCGGATCGGTGAGGGAGTGAGAGAGGTTGCTTGAGGCCTGGACGAGCTCGGGGGTGGGGGGGGGTGGGTGGGTCCTATTTATAGCGCATCCATGGCGGTTCCGTGGTCGAGCTAAGGTCGCCGGTGAACCACCGCTCTGTAGCAGTCAGGGCGACGTGGCGGCGACGAGAGCTAGAGCACGCGCTTGTGGATGAGCTCGCGCTGCTCCAGGGGGCAGGTGGCGAGCCGGGGTGGCTCGGGCGGCGCCGACCGGGACAGGAGCCACTGTGGCCGGCCGCTAGCCACCATGGCCGACCTGACGGCGGCCCTGTGCGGCTCCAGGGGAGGGCTTGGATGGTTCCTGCGATCAGATGAGGTCGGGCGCGGCTCTGCGGGCGAGCAAGGGCCAGGGTAGCGACGCGGCGGCTCGGGTGCACGCGCGTGCAAAACGCACGCTCTAGGCGCGCCCAGAGCACGCATGGGATGTGCTCGACAAAATGCCAGGGCATGCTAGAGGTCTCGGGTGAGGTTGGGGTTTAACAGACCTAGGTTAAAGTCATCTAGAGGCTTAGTGGACAAGTTAGTTTTCCCAGAGGTGCAAGGTCACAGTGCAATGACAAAAGTCATGTCAAAGTTGTTCATGCACTCAAGGTGTTTGACAAAATGCCACAAGCACCTAGGCATTTCTTGGAGTGGCCAAATTCTCCAGGCTAGTGTCTCTTTGGATGCATGAGAGGGTGGTGAAGTTAGTCTGTCAAAAGGAGAAACTTGTTAGTGAAAGTTTTGCAAAACCTCAGTTTTGGACAGAAAGAAAAGGGCATGATTGCAAGCACTTAAAATCATCCAATGGGTCCACTCTCCTGGACTTAAGGGTTTGGTAAGGTGTACTACAAGCAGGAGGAAGATCATGGGTAAAGGAGTAAGTTAGAAGATGGTTGCAGTACAAATCATCAAGTTGGACCAGAATGAAAAAAGAGGATGATTCACTCAATTTTTTCAAAGAACATCAATGGTTTTTGCACAAAGTGGAATAATATGCACCTACTGACCTCCCCTAATTTTGGTAGAAGTTTTAAAGAAATATTTAAATAGGTTGTAGTGTAAAATTGCCCACTGGACCAGATTTGAAAACTTGGTGTAGAACTCAAAACATCCAATGAATGAAATATATTTTTGCATAAAAGTGATTTAGAAACATCACATGACATCTCTAAATTTTGGTTGGAATTTTTTAAAAAGAATTTATAAAAGGGTTGTAGTGCAAATGGAACCCTAAAACCTTGAAAACCCTTTTTGAGAAATAAAGCTCAGGGAAAAATAATAATTGTATAAATAATCTCACTAATAAAAGGATTGTTTTATTTGAAAGGGTACATAAGTCCAACAATGATTGAAAAGTTTTGACTTGGGGGTAAAAACTCCATAATAACAAAGAAAAGAATGGTTCTGGAATCAAAAGGAAATCCAGAAAATAGATGTTTAAGTTTCCTGGCAAAATTTTAATTAATAAAACAAGATTAAAATTTTGGGGTGTCACATCTCCTTCTTTTTCTTTTCCTCAGTAGCATCTTCTCCTCTAGTTGACTTGGAGGGTTCCTGAGTGGAGGCTCTGGCCTTAGACATTGGGATCCTTTTGGCAGGTGCCTTCTTGTGCAACCTTGGCTTAGTTGCAGCAGCTGTGCCATACTCTTTCTTCAGCACTTTCTTCCTTGAGGTGGCCTCATCCTCAACAGCCACATAGTCCTCATCCTCAGAGTATGAGGTTCTCTTCTTCCTGGTTCTGGTGGCTGCCTTGGGCAAGTTACTAGGTATGCTCCTACTGCCCTCATCATAGTTGCTTGAGGGATCTGAACCCTCACTCATATGCACCTGTTCTTCAGATTTATTCTGGCCGTCGCTCTGGTCAGACATCTTGGCAATCTCACTGACAGCAAACCTTGTGAATAGATGTAGATGGGGTAGAGTGGATGAGCATCACAAAGTGCAGAGTTTTTTGCAAAATAGATGACTCAAAAACTTAGTTTTAGTTCTCCTCAGAAAGCATTTCGGAGCTACCGATCTTTTAAACTTGGTGATACCGAAGCAATTTTGGAACCTAAACTAGTGAACTCGGTCAGACCGAGTCACAGTTCGGTGGCACCGAGACTGCTAGGCTTTCACAGAGAGTCAAACTCGATCGCACCGATTTGTAGTTTTCGGTGAGACCGAAACTGCATGTGCAATGGCCTAAGCCAAATCGGTAAGACCGATTTCTTCAACTCGGTCGGTCCGTGATGAGTTCAGCGGAGACCTAACCCTAAATTTTCACATCAAATCTAACCTAAAGGATGTTTTCAGTGGATAGATTGTTTTCATACGTGGTAATGATCATGGCAAAGCAATGTGCTATGAATCAGAGTTAAGGAATAGCACACAGAGTCAAACCCATACCCTAGTTAGGCGGGAGTTCGCTATGGCGGCAACTGTGGAGCAGATTCCATTGACATTGATGGAAACCAGTGGCTGGAGGTCGCTGGCGGCAAGGAGACGATCCGAAGACCCAAGGAGGCTGAGCAGGACACACGCACGTGTTGAGGAGTTTTAAGGAATTTCCAAAATCTCACCTGTGGGTTTATATATCCCGACCCTATCGGTGTGACTGAGTGGAACAACTCGGTGGCATCGAGATGCAGAATCGCAAGCGGTTACTGCAAATCGGTGTGACCAAAAAGTTCAAATCGGTTGCACCGAGATGGAAAACCTAGATCAACTTAGTGAACTCTGTGTGACCGAAGTGGATGACTCGGTCATACCGAAATGCACAAAGAGGTTTTGGAAGTTTAAGTCTATGACGAATCGGAGACTCCGAGTGCTCCTCACATAGCGTGGTTCGAATTTGACTTGATCAAACTTTGTGATGTAACATGAATAGAGTTTAAGACGAGAAAAGCATAGATAGCTAGAGGGAGTTCTTAGGCATTCTTGTCCATCCATTTGGCAAAAGAGAAAAAGCCAAACAATCAAAGCAACAAATGGATGTCCTCGAATGAGTAAAATATGCAATCAACATGCTCACACAATAAAATGGCAAATGAAATATGTGACAAAGCATGCACAAACACTCTAGCATCTATCAAGCAATTTGGCGATGACTAGGTCATCTATATATGAGTATATTGACTTAGGAGTCAAATGAGAACATTTGATCATAGGTCATACTCATCGTTTAAGCACAAGTGGGGTTACCACTTTTACATAAAGCATTGTTGTGTTCACATCATTTGAGTTGCTTTAGCTCAATTGATTAGAGTAAAGCTCCCCTAGATGTGATATCCCCCCTAAGAGGGATGAACTAACCTTGGGTTTTGTCGATGATGACTTCATGTTGGAAATATGCCCTAGAGGCAATAATAAAAGTATTATTGTTATATTTCCTTGTTCATGATAATTGTCTTTTATTCATGCTATAACTGTATTATCCGGAAATCGTAATACACGTGTGAATACATAGACCACAATATGTCCCTAGTGAGCCTCTAGTTGACTAGCTCGTTGTGATCAACAGATAGTCATGGTTTCCTGGCTATGGACATTGGATGTCGTTGATAACGGGATCACATCATTAGGAGAATGATGTGATGGACAAGACCCAATCCTAAGCATAGCACAAAGATCGTGTAGTTCGTTTGCTAGAGCTTTGCCAATGTCAAGTATCTCTTCCTTTGACCATGAGATCGTGTAACTCCTGGATACCGTAGGAGTGCTTTGGGTGTATCAAACGTCACAACGTAACTGGGTGACTATAAAGGTGCACTACAGGTATCTCCGAAAGTATCTATTGTTTTATGCGGATCGAGACTGGGATTTGTCACTCCGTGTAAACGGAGAGGTATCTCTGGGCCCACTCGGTAGGACATCATCATATGCGCAATGTGACCAAGGAGTTGATCACGGGATGATGTGTTACGGAACGAGTAAAGTGACTTGCCGGTAACGAGATTGAACAAGGTATTGGATACCGACGATCGAATCTCGGGCAAGTAACATACCGCTAGACAAAGGGAATTGAATACGGGATCGATTGAGTCCTTGACATCGTGGTTCATCCGATGAGATCATCGTGGAACATGTGGGAGCCAACATGGGTATCCAGATCCCGCTGTTGGTTATTGACCGGAGAACGTCTCGGTCATGTCTGCATGTCTCCCGAACCCGTAGGGTCTACACACTTAAGGTTCGATGACGCTAGGGTTATAAAGGAAGCTTGTATGTGGTTACCGAATGTTGTTCGGAGTCCCGGATGAGATCCCGGACGTCACGAGGAGTTCCGGAATGGTCCGGAGGTAAAGATTTATATATAGGAAGTCCTGTTTCGGCCATCGGGACAAGTTTCGGGGTCATCGGTATTGTACCGGGACCACCGGAAGGGTCCCGGGGGCCCACCGGGTGGGGCCACCTGCCCCGGGGGGCCACATGGGCTGTAGGGGGTGCGCCTTGGCCTACATGGGCCAAGGGCACCAGCCCCAAGAGGCCCATGCGCAAGGAAACTGGAGAGGGAAGAGTCCTAAAGGGGGAAGGCACCTCCGAGGTGCCTTGGGGAGGATGGACTCCTCCCCATCCTTAGCCGCACCCCTTCCTTGGAGGAGGGGGCAAGGCTGCGCCCTCCCCCTCTCCCTTGGCCCTATATATAGTGGGGAAAAGGAGGAGCAATCATACCTAAGGCCTTTGGTTGCCTCCCTCTCCCTCCCGTGACACATCTCCTCTCCCGTAGGTGCTCGGCGAAGCCCTGCAGGATTGCCACGCTCCTCCACCACCACCACGCCGTTGTGCTGCTGTTGGATGGAGTCTTCCTCAACCTCTCCCTCTCTCCTTGCTGGATCAAGGCGTGGGAGACGTCACCGGGCTGTACGTGTGTTGAACGCGGAGGTGCCGTCCGTTCGGCACTTGATCATCGGTGATCTGAATCACGACGAGTACGACTCCATCAACCCCGTTCACTTGAACGCTTCCGCTTAGCGATCTACAAGGGTATGTAGATGCACTCTCCTTTCTACTCGTTGCTGGTCTCTCCATAGATAGATCTTGGTGTTACGTAGGAAAATTTTTGAATTTCTGCTACGTTCCCCAACAGTGGCATCATGAGCTAGGTCTATTGCGTAGATTCTTTGCACGAGTAGAACACAAAGTAGTTGTGGGCGTTGATGTTGTTCAATATGCTTACCGTTACTAGTCCAATCTTGTTTCGACGGTATTGTGGGATGAAGCGGCCCGGACCGACCTTACACGTACTCTTACGTGAGACAGGTTCCACCGATTGACATGCACTTGGTGCATAAGGTGGCTAGCGGGTGCCAGTCTCTCCCACTTTAGTCGGAACGGATTCGATGAAAAGGGTCCTTATGAAGGGTAAATAGCAATTGGCATATCACGTTGTGGTCTTGCGTAGGTAAGAAACGTTCTTGCTAGAAACCCATAGCAGCCACGTAAAACATGCAACAACAATTAGAGGACGTCTAACTTGTTTTTGCAGGGTATGCTATGTGATGTGATATGGCCAAAAGGATGTGATGAATGATATGTGATGTATGAGATTGATCATGTTCTTGTAATAGGATTCACGACTTGCATGTCGATGAGTATGACAACCGGCAGGAGCCATAGGAGTTGTCTTTATTTTTTGTATGACCTGCGTGTCATTGAAGAACGCCATGTAACTTACTTTACTTTATTGCTAAACGCGTTAGCCATAGAAGTAGAAGTAGTCGTTGGCGTGACAACTTCATGAAGACACGATGATGGAGATCATGATGATGGAGATCATGGTGTCATGCCGGTGACGATGATGATCATGGAGCCCCGAAGATGAAGATCAAAAGGAGCAAAATGATATTGGCCATATCATGTCACTATTTGATTGCATGTGATGTTTATCATGTTTATGCATCTTGTTTACTTAGGACGACGGTAGTAAATAAGATGATCCCTTACAAAATTTCAAGAAGTGTTCTCCCCTAACTGTGCACCGTTGCTACAGTTCGTCGCTTCTAAGCACCACGTGATGATCGGGTGTGATGGATTCTTACGTTCACATACAACGGGTGTAAGACAGTTTTACACAGCGAAAACACTTAGGGTTAACTTGACGAGCCTAGCATGTGCAGACATGGCCTCGGAACACGGAGACCGAAAGGTCGAGCATGAGTCGTATAGTAGATACGATCAACATGAAGATGTTCACCGACGTTAACTAGTCCGTCTCACGTGATGATCGGACACGGCCTAGTTGACTCGGATCATGTGATCACTTAGATGACCAGAGGGATGTCTATCTGAGTGGGAGTTCATAAGATGAACTTAATTATCCTGAACATAGTCAAAAGACCTTTTGCAAATTATGTCGTAGCTCGCGCTATAGTTCTACTGTTTAGATATGTTCCTAGAGAAAATATAGTTGAAAGTTGATAGTAGCGATTATGCGATCAGTAGAAAGCTTATGTCCTTAATGCACCGCTCAGTGTGCTGAACCCCAAACGTCGTTTGTGGATGTTTCGAACATCGAACATACACGTTTTGATAACTACGTGATAGTTCAGTTAAATGGTTTAAGTAGAGGCACCAAAGACGTTTTCGAAACGTCGCGGAACATATGAGATGTTTCGAGGGCTGAAATTGGGATTTCAGGCTCGTGCCCACGTCAAGAGGTATGAGACCTCCGACGATTTTCTTAGCCTGCAAACTAAGGGAGAAAAGCTCAATCGTTGAGCTTGTGCTCAGATTGTCTGAGTACAACAATCACTTGAATCAAGTGGGAGTTGATCTTCCAGATGAAATAGTGATAGTTTCTCCAAAGTCATTGCCACCAAGCTGCTAGAGCTTCGTGATGAACTATAACATATCAGGGATAGATATGATGATCCTTGAGGTATTCGCGTTGTTTGACACCGCGAAAGTAGAAATCAAGAAGGAGCATCAATTGTTGATGGTTGATGAAACCACTAGTTTCAAGAAGGGCAAGGGAAAGAAGGGATACTTCATGAAACGGCAAATCAGCTGCTGCACCAATGAAGAAACCCGAGGTTGAACCCAAACCCGAGACTAAGTGCTTCTGTAATAAGGGGAACAACCACTGGAGCAGGATTACCCTAGATACTTGGTAGATGAGAAGGCTGGCAAGGTCGATAGAAGTATATTGGATATACATTATGTTAATGTGTACTTTACTAGTACTCCTAGTAGCACCAGGGTATTAGATACCGGTTCGGTTGCTAAGTGTTAGTAACTCGAAATAAAAGCTACGGAATAAACGGAGACTAGCTAAAGGTGAGCTGACGATATATGTTGGAAGTGTTTCCAAGGTTGATATGATCAAGCATCGCACGCTCCCTCTACCACCGAGATTGGTGTTTGCGTTGAGCATAGACATGATTGGATTATGTCTATCGCAATACGGTTATTCATTTAAGGAGAATAATGGTTACTCTATTTATTTGAATAATACCTTCAATGGTCTTGCACCTAAATGAATGGTTTATTGAATCTCGATCGTAGTGATACACATTTTCATGCCAAAAGATATAAGATAGTAATGATAGTACCACTTACTTGTGGCACTGCCATGTAAGTCATATTGGTATAAAACGCATGAAGAAGCTCCATGTTGATGGATCTTTGGACTCACTCGTTTTTGAAAAGTTTGAGACATGCGAACCATGTCTATTGGTGTATATGCATGAAGAAACTCCATGCAAATGGATCGTTTGGACTCACTTGATTTTGAATCACTTGAGATATGCAAATCATACCACATGGGCAAGATGACTGAAAAGCCTCGTTTTCAGTAAGATGGAACAAGATAGCAACTTGTTGGAAGTAACACATTTTGATGTGTGCAGTCCAATGAGTGCTGAGGCATGCAGTGAATATCGTTATGTTCTTACTTCACAGATGATTCGAGTAGATGTTGAGAATATTTACTTGATGAAACACAAGTCTGAATTATTGAATGGTTCAAGTAATTTCAGAGTGAAGTAGAAGATCATTGTGACAAGAGGATAAAATGTCTATGATATGATCATAGAGATGAATATCTGAGTTACGAGTTTTGGCACACAATTAAGACATTGTGGAAATTGTTTCGCAATTAATACCGCCTGGAACACCATAGTGTGATGGTGTGTCCGAACATCATAGTTGCACCCTATTGGATATGGTGCGTACCATGATGTCTCTTATCGAATTACCACTATCGTTCATGGGTTAGGCATTAGAGACAACCACATTCACTTTAAATAGGGCACCACGTAATTCCGATGAGATGACACCGTATGAATTATGGTTTAGAGAAACCTAAGTTGTCGTTTCTTAAAGGTTTGGGGCTGCGACGCTTATGTGAAAAAGTTTCAGGATTAAGCTCGAACCCAAAGCGGATAAAATGCATCTTCATAGGAAACCCAAAACAGTTGGGTATACCTCCTAATTCAGATCCGAAAGCAATATGGATTGTTTCTAGAATCGGGTCCTTTCTCGAGGAAAGGTTTCTCTCGAAAGAGTTGAGTGGGAGGATGGTGGAGACTTGATGAGGTTATTGAACCGTCTCTTCAACTAGTGTGTGGCAGGGCACAGGAAGTTGTTCCTGTGGCACCTACACCAATTGAAGTGGAAGCTTATGATATTGATCATGAAACTTCGGATCAAGTCACTACCAAACCTCGTAGGACGACAAGGACACGTACTACTTCGGAGTGGTAAGGTGATCCTGTCTTGAAGGTCATGTTGCTAGACAACAATGAACCTACGAGCTATGGAGAAGCGATGGTGGGCCCGAATTCCGACAAATGGTTAGAAGCCATGAAATCCGAGATAGTATCCATATATCAGAACAAAGCATGGACTTTGATGGACTTGCCCGATGATCGGCAATCCATTGAGATAAATGGATCTTTTAAGAAGAAGACGGACGTGGATGGTAATGTCACCATCCATGAAGCTCGACTTGTGGCGAAGAGTTTTTCACAAGTTCAAGGAGTTGACTACGATGAGATTTTCTCATCCGTAGCGATGCTTAAAGTCCGTCGGAATCATGTTAGCATTAGCTGCATTTATGAAATCTGGCAGATGGATGTCAAAACGAGTTTCCTTACCAGTTTTCGTAAGGAAAGGTTGTATGTAATACAATCAGAAAGTTTTGTCGATCCTAAGGATGCTAAAAGGTATGCTAGCTCCAGCGATCCTTCTAAGGACTGGAGTAAGCATCTCGGAGTTGGAATGTACGCTTTGATGATGATCAAAGATTTTGGATTTATACAAAGTTTATGAGAAACTTGTATTTCCAAAGAAGTGAGTGGGAGCACTATAGAATTTCTGATGAGTATATGTTGTTGACATATTGATGATCAGAAATGATGTAGAATTTCTAGAAAGCATATAGGGTTATTTGAAAGGTGTTTTTCAATAGAAAACCTGGATTAAGCTACTTGAACATTGAGCATCAAGATCTATAAGGATAGATCAAAATGCTTAATAATACTTTCAAATGAGCACATACCTTGACATGATCTTGAAGGTGTTCAAGATGGATCAGTCAAAGAAGAAGTTCTTGCCTGAGTTGTAAGGTACGAAGTTAAGACTTAAAGCTCGACCACGGCAGAATAGAGAGAAAGGACGAAGGTCGTCCCCTATGCTTAAGACGTAGGCTCTTCAGTATGCTATGCTGTGTACCGCACCTGAAGTGTGCCTTGCCATGAGTCAGTCAAGGGGTACAAGAGTGATCCAAGAATGGCTCACAGGACAGCGGTCAAAGTTATCCTTAGTAACTAGTGGACTAAGGAATTTTCTCGATTATGGAGGTGGTAAAAGAGTTCGTCGTAAAGGTTACGACGATGCAAGCTTGACACCTATCCGGATAGCTCTGAGTAGAGAGACCGGATACATATAATGGAGCAATAATTTAGAATAGCTCCAAGTAGAACAGTTATTTGGAATAGCTCCAAATAGAGCGTGGTAGCTGCATCTAGGAGATGACATAGAGATTTGTAAAGCACACACGGATCTGAAAGGTTCAGACCCGTTGACTAAAACCTCTCTCACAAGCAACATGATCAAACATAAAACTCATTGAGTGTTAATCACATAGTGATGTGAACTAGACTACTGACTCTAGTAAACTCTTGGGTATTAGTCACATGGCGATGTGACCTGTGAGTGTTAATCACATGGCGATGTGAACTAGATTATTGACTCTAGTGCAAGTGGGAGACTGTTGGAAATATGCCCTAGAGGCAATAATAAAAGTATTATTATTATATTTCCTTGTTCATGATAATTGTCTTTTATTCATGCTATAACTGTATTATCCGGAAATCGTAATACACGTGTGAATACATAGACCACAATATGTCCCTAGTGAGCCTCTAGTTGACTAGCTCGTTGTGATCAACAGATAGTCATGGTTTCCTGGCTATGGACATTGGATGTCGTTGATAACGGGATCACATCATTAGGAGAATGATGTGATGGACAAGACCCAATCCTAAGACTAGCACAAAGATCGTGTAGTTCGTTTGCTAGAGCTTTGCCAATGTCAAGTATCTCTTCCTTTGACCATGAGATCGTGTAACTCCTGGATACCGTAGGAGTGCTTTGGGTGTATCAAACGTCACAACGTAACTGGGTGACTATAAAGGTGCACTACAGGTATCTCCGAAAGTATCTATTGTTTTATGCGGATCGAGACTGGGATTTGTCACTCCGTGTAAACGGAGAGGTATCTCTGGGCCCACTCGGTAGGACATCATCATATGCGCAATGTGACCAAGGAGTTGATCACGGGATGATGTGTTACGGAACGAGTAAAGTGACTTGCCGGTAACGAGATTGAACAAGGTATTGGATACCGACGATCGAATCTCGGGCAAGTAAAATACCGATAGACAAAGGGAATTGAATACGGGATCGATTGAGTCCTTGACATCGTGGTTCATCCGATGAGATCATCGTGGAACATGTGGGAGCCAACATGGGTATCCAGATCCCGCTGTTGGTTATTGACCGGAGAACGTCTCGGTCATGTCTGCATGTCTCCCGAACCCGTAGGGTCTACACACTTAAGGTTCGATGACGCTAGGGTTATAAAGGAAGCTTGTATGTGGTTACCGAATGTTGTTCGGAGTCCCGGATGAGATCCCGGACGTCACGAGGAGTTCCGGAATGGTCCGGAGGTAAAGATTTATATATAGGAAGTCCTGTTTCGGCCATCGGGACAAGTTTCGGGGTCATCGGTATTGTACCGGGACCACCGGAAGGGTCCCGGGGGCCCACCGGGTGGGGCCACCTGCCCCGGGGGCCACATGGGCTGTAGGGGGTGCGCCTTGGCCTACATGGGCCAAGGGCACCAGCCCCAAGAGGCCCATGCGCAAGGAAACTTGGAGAGGGAAGAGTCCTAAAGGGGGAAGGCACCTCCGAGGTGCCTTGGGGAGGATGGACTCCTCCCCATCCTTAGCCGCACCCCTTCCTTGGAGGAGGGGGCAAGGCTGCGCCCTCCCCCTCTCCCTTGGCCCTATATATAGTGGGGAAAAGGAGGAGCAATCATACCAAAGGCCTTTGGTTGCCTCCCTCTCCCTCCCGTGACACATCTCCTCTCCCGTAGGTGCTCGGCGAAGCCCTGCAGGATTGCCACGCTCCTCCACCACCACCACGCCGTTGTGCTGCTGTTGGATGGAGTCTTCCCCAACCTCTCCCTCTCTCCTTGCTGGATCAAGGCGTGGGAGACGTCACCGGGCTGTACGTGTGTTGAACGCGGAGGTGCCGTCCGTTCGGCACTTGATCATCGGTGATCTGAATCACGACGAGTACGACTCCATCAACCCCGTTCACTTGAACGCTTCCGCTTAGCGATCTACAAGGGTATGTAGATGCACTCTCTTTCTACTCGTTGCTGGTCTCTCCATAGATAGATCTTGGTGTTACGTAGGAAATTTTTTTGAATTTCTGCTACGTTCCCCAACACTTCATGTAGGTGTTGAAGATGTGGATCCTCAATGTTGATGTAGATCATTCGGAGCAATCCATTGGAGTGAGTTGCACTTTCAATACCTACACAGGTTAGTCCCACAAGGAACAAACAAGGATATCCATAGACATAGAGTGATGTTTACATAAGATGATGTCCATGAAAGCATTAGGTTACCTTGTCCCTTGTCTTACCAACAAGAGGGTTTGTGACTCCTTGAACTAGTGCAAAATGTGGAAGTTGTTTGCACATGTCCTTGCCAAAAGATATGAGTGAAGTATGTTGGCGGAGTCACCCTTAAGAACTCTCTAGTTCTTCTTCTTCGGGATCCACACCATCTTGATGGGAATCATTGGAGTTGTAGTCATACTTGATGTAGTAGAACTTGATGTAGTCTTGGGAACCAACTTGACCAAGGCCTTGGGAGCTTCTTCAAATGCATCAATCTCCTCTTGAAGCTTGTCCTTGCCTTTTTGCTTGTGGTCTTGTGGTGGAAGATCATCTTGAGCTTGTGTTCCTTGGAAATAAGTAGGATCATACTTCTCTTGTTGAGGAAAAAACTTCATCTTGGGATATTGATCTTTTTCCCACTCAAATCCATTGGCATTGAACTTTCGTTCAAACCCGACACCTTGATTCTTTCGGTGTCTTCCTTACTTGCGTACAATTTCCTCAAATTGCTTACTTCCGGCAAGGCTCTTGTAAACACCTTTCTCTATAATTCCCTTAAATAAGCTATTTTCTTGCTCAACTGTAACTTGTCTAAGAGAATCATTAGTGGAATCAAGAGAACTACTAGAAGAAACAACATTGGATTTAGCATGGTTATTGTTACTACTAGATGAAGAATCTTTCTTACTCTTCTTGCTAGATTTTACTTGTGTCATGTAAGTAGACAAGAGTAAATGCTTGGCAATGTAAGAAGAACTTTTCTTGCGAAGATCATCATTGATTTCTTTTAAGAACTCATGCTCTTGCTCAAGGTTGAGCTTTTCAAAGCGTAGCGTCTCATGAGTCTTTAAAAGTTCTCGATGATCTTCCAAGGTAGTTTCATGAGCTAACTTAAGAGTGTTTAGTTCTTTAGTTATATGCTCAATCTCCTTCTTATCATCGTCATTCGTTTTATCTTGATTATCATGATTAATAGCAAGTTCATCATAGTTTTCATAACTAGAGTTGTCAACAAGTAAATCATCATCTCCTGGCAAATCATCTTCATCACTATTTAAATCAACATACTCGGTGAGTCAAATATGTCGTAGGAGTTGGTTGATAGAAGTGCTAGACCGGCAACACCTTCATCTTGAGTATATTCGGAGTCAGAGTGATAACTTCTTTCAGAGTGATGGTCGGAGTCGGAGCCGAATACCCATTCACCAACATGAGCTTGATGTCTTCGCTTTGTGTAGATCTTTGATGATTTGTCCTTCCTTTCCAAATCCTTGCTTCTCTGAGAGGATATACGTTCATAACAATCATCTCTACTCCTCTCTCTTGGTGGTGATTCTTCTCTTCTACTTCTTATTTTGGGAGAATCTTCTCTTCTTTTGTAGGGAGCCGTACACTCATTGGAGTAGTGTCCGGGTCTTCCACAATTGTAGCAATTTCGTTCACGACTTGAAGATCTTTTGTCATTGTAGGACCTTGACTTGGAACTTCTCTCCTTGCTTCTACTCTTGTAGAACTTGTTGAAGTTCTTCGCCATTAAGCTCAATTCTTCATTGAAGGTTTGTTTCTCACTTGATGATGTGGGAGCATCACATGAGGCTTTGTAAGCACCACTTGAATTTTTGTGGAGCTCTTCCTTATCCTTAAGTGACATCTCATGAACAACAATTCTTCCAGTGACTTCTGTTGGCTTGAGATCTTTGTAGTTGGGCATCCTTTGAATCAATGTGCACACGGTATCATATTTTCCATCCAAGGCTCTTAGGATCTTCTTGATGATGAATCTATCGGTCATCTCTTCACTTCCTAAGTCGGGAATCTCATTTGTGATGAGAGCAAGCCTAGAGTACATTTCAGCGACACCTTCACCATCCTTCATTTTGAACTTGTCAAGTTGACTTTGAAGCACATCTAATTTGGATTCCTTGACGGAGTCGGTACCCTCGTGCATATCAATCAAAGTATCCCAAATTTCCTTCGCATTCTCAAGACGGCTGATTTTGTTGAATTCTTCGGGGCACAATCTGTTGAAGAGAATATCACAAGCTTGAGCATTGTATTGCAGCATCGTCAACTCTTCCGCGGTAGCTTCATGGTTCAGTTCTCTCCCATCAAAGAATTCACCTTGCAAGCCAATACACAAAATAGCCCAAACAACGGGGTTATGTCCAAGAATATGCATTTTCATCTTGCGCTTCCAACTAACAAAATTAGTACCATCAAAGTAAGGACCTCTATGGTGGTAATTTCCCTCGCTAGACGCCATACTCTCCTAGGTTGTGAAACCAAGGCTATGATCACCAAAAGCTATGGAAATCAAGGCAAACGGAGACCAAAGCTCTGATACCACTTCTAGGATCGAAAGTATGTCTAGAGGGGGGGGGGTTGATTAGACTACTTGACCAAATAAAAATCTAGCCTTTTCCTAATTTTAAGTCTTGGCAGATTTTAGCAACTTAGCACTAGTCAAGCAACCAACCTACACATGCAAGTCTAAGAGTATAGCAGCGAACTGTAAAACATTGCACATGAAGGTAAAGGGAGGAGTTTGGAGGGAGCAAACGCAATGTACACATGGAGATTTTTGGCATGGTTCCGATACATGGTGCTATCGTACATCCACGTTGATGGAGACTTCAACCCACAAAGGGTAACGGTTGCACGAGTCCACGGAGGGCTCCACCCACGAAGGGTCCACGAAGAAGCAACCTTGTCTATCCCACCATGGCCATCGCCCACGAAGGACTTGCCTCACTAGGGTAGATCTTCATGAAGTAGGCGATCTCCTTACCCATACAAACTCCTTGGTTCAACTCCACAATCTTGACAGAGGCTCCCAAGTGACACCTAACCAATCTAGGAGACACCACTCTCCAAAAGGTAATAGATGGTGTGTTGATGATGAACTCCTTGCTCTTGTGCTTCAAATGATAGCCTCCCCAACACTCAACTCTCTCTCATAGATTTGGATTTGGTGGAAAGATGATTTGTGTGGAAAGCAACTTGGAGAAGGCTAGAGATCAAGATTCATATGGTTGGAATGGAATATCTTGGCCTCAACACATGAGTAGGTGGTTCTCTCTCAGAAAATGTATGATGGAAGTTTAGGCATGTTCTGATGGCTCTCTCCATGAATGAAGAGTGGGTGGAGGGGTATTTATAGCCTCCACACAAAATCTAACTGTTACACACATATCACCAAACTCGGTGGGACCGAATAATGAAACTCGGTCAGACCGATTTAGTTCAAAATGTTAATGTTAGGCTTTTCGGTGGGACCGACATGCCAACTCGGTGGGACGGATTTCATTAGGTTAGGGCATAACGTAATCTCGGTGAGACCGATTACACAAACTCAGTGGGACCGATTTTGGTAATAAGCTAACCAGAGAGTTGGTCAGGCAAACTCGGTGGGACCGATTCGCTCATCTCGGTGAGACCGAAATGTTACAAAGGGGAAACAGAGAGTTTGCATTGCAAACTCGGTGGGACCGATCGCTCATCTTGGTTGGACCAAAACATTATGAAGGGAAACAAAGAGTTTGCAATCCCATCTCGGTGAGACCGAGATCCCTATCGGTGAGACCAAAATTACTAGGGTTTTGTGGCAGTGGCTATGTCAACTATACTTGGTGGTGCCAGATAGAAAGTTTCGGTGGGGTCGAGTTTGACTTTTGGTTTGGTACATATGTGTATATGAGAAAGTGGTTGAGGGTTTTTGGAGCATATCACTAAGCATTTTGAGCAAGTAACCCATTAAGCAACACCTCATCCCCTTCTAATTGTATTGGCTTTTCCTATGGACTCAATGTGATCTTGGATCACTAAAAGTAAAATGTAGAGTCTTGAGCTTTAGAGGTTGAGCCAGTCTTTTGTCCTTAGCATTTTGAGGGGAACACATTTCTAATCCATGCCATGCCAATCATTCCTGAAATATTTATCTTGAAATAGTATTAGCTCAATGAGCTATATGTTGTTAGGAATTACCAAAACCACCCAGGGATAGTTGCACTTTCATTATGACTCAGCATATTTTGCATTCAAGTTTAATCGGGCATTAATTAAACTTGAACACCTGTTGGCTGAGTCATAGTGCCATCGAATCGAGCTGACCAGTACAACCAGACTTGCCTTTACGGGAGGGTCCTAACTGGGTCTATTGTCATGCCTCTCGCTGGTGCCACCAACTAGAAAAGGTTATACGCATGCGCTACCCTGATCAGGTAGGCTAGTATAAGCCTTGTGAGCCCGAGTTTGGTTATGTGCACATGTCCCCGTTTGGGACTGTTTTGTTTTGCCACGATAGTGGCCGTTGGGTGTCACAAGGTGACGTCTGGGCCACCCATGACTTAGCCCAAAGGGGAGTTGGTCAGAGTGGCCGAGAGAGTGTCATGGCAGTAGATCGGTTTTGTCGGAACACCGTTGGTCCACCCGAATGGGAGCACGAGGCCTTGGGTTCCGTAGAGTGGGTACAATGTGCTAACCTCTGCAGAGTGTTTAATCTATCAATAGCCGTGCCCGCGGATAAGGGCCCAGTTCATAGTAGGTCACAATATGGGTCAACAGTAATAATAACCTGACTAATAACAACCCCTGTTCGATGATGGAAAGAAGTGGTTGATCCTCATGTGATCTTGAGAGGATCACAGTGGTATTGAGGATACCGAAGATGGTTGAGATTTATGGTGCTATGCGAGAATCAAGGGTAAAGATCAAGATCCTTTTGGTCATGTAATGATTACTACGGTATTGTTAATACCAAGCTTGATTTGATCCTGAGGTGATCGTGTGGTGACCATGATGGTAAGTGATACATGTGGTGGTTACAAGGTAACCCCTAACAGAGAAAGTTGGTGCATGATATTGTTAACATATTGCATGCTAGTATCATCATTTGTTCATGCCATGCTCATATGATATTGTTCTAGTGATATTTTGTTCACCCTGCCCATGCCATGTGTTCTGATAGTATCATGTTCAACATTGCTAATTAACCTGTAAATGACATGTTGTTGTTTGTCTTGATTGCTTGGGTTGTTGTGAGCTTGCAAGTCCATTAAATGTACTAGCCTGGTGTGTCATGCCAGATTGCAGGTCATGCCTTGTCTGCTTGCTTTTTTGCCGAGGATCTTGAGTGTGCGAGCTAGGATAAACATTCCAGCCAGAGTCCCTGCGGAGTGTAGTCCATCATCATCGTCGTTGTTCCGCTGCTAGTAGTTATTCTGCTGCTTCGAGTTGTTCTACTGCTTGCATAGAGCAACCTTTCCAGGCATAGTGTCGTCGTGCCGATGTAATCCCCTTGTACCCATATCGATTGTAATAAAGAGCTGATTTGTTTTATGCCAAGCAGTGCCATATTCCAGAGACTTACCTCGATCTTTGGACTGGAATACAGGGTGTTCTGGTCTCTCTGAGCTGGGGTGCCACGGTCCAGTTTGTTGGGGTGACCAATTTGCATAGAATGTATAACAACACTTTGTTGCCATATGCCAAATTTTTCGGATTAGCTTCAGCACATGCATCTGTTGGGGAACGTAGCAGAAATTCAAAATTTTCCTACGCGTCACCAAGATCTATCTATGGAGAAACCAGCTACGAGTAGAAGGAGAGTGCATCTACATACCCTTGTAGATCGCTAAGCGGAAGCGTTCAAGTGAACGGGGTTGATGGAGTCGTACTCGTCGTGATTCAAATCACCGATGATCAAGTGCCGAACGGACGACACCTCCGCGTTCAACACACGTACAGCCCGGTGACGTCTCCCACGCGTTGATCCAGCAAGGAGAGAGGGAGAGGTTGAGGAAGACTCCATCCAACAGCAGCACAACGGCGTGGTGGTGATGGAGGAGCGTGGCAATCCAGCAGGGCTTCGCCAAGCACCATGGGAGAGGAGGAGGAGGGAGAGGGGCAGGGCTGCACCAACGAGAGATCAAATCGCGTGTTATGGGCAGCCCCATGCCTCAATATATATAGGGGGGAAGGGGGCTGCGCCCCCTTTAGGGTTTTCCCACCCCCTAGGGGCGGCGGCCAGCCCTAGATGGGTTTTGGGGTGCGGCCAAGAGGGGGGGAGGAGTCCATCCTCCCCAAGGCACCTCGGAGGTGCCTTCCCCCTTGAGGACTCTTCCCTCTAGGGTTCCCTAGGCGCATGGGCCTCTTGGGGCTGGTGCCCTTGGCCCATGTAGGCCAAGGCGCACCCCCTACAGCCCATGTGGCCCCCCGGGGCAGGTGGCCCCACCCGGTGGGCCCCCGGGACCCTTCCGGTGGTCCCGGTACAATACCGATGACCCCGAAACTTGTCCCGATGGCCGAAACAGGACTTCCTATATATAAATCTTTACCTCCGGACCATTCCGGAACTCCTCGTGACGTCCGGGATCTCATCCGGGACTCCGAACAACATTCGGTAACCACATACAAGCTTCCTTTATAACCCTAGCGTCATCGAACCTTAAGTGTGTAGACCCTACGGGTTCGGGAGACATGCAGACATGACCGAGACGTTCTCCGGTCAATAACCAACAGCGGGATCTGGATACCCATGTTGGCTCCCACATGTTCCACGATGATCTCATCGGATGAACCACGATGTCAAGGACTCAATCGATCCCGTATACAATTCCCTTTGTCTAGCGGTATTTTACTTGCCCGAGATTCGATCGTCGGTATACCGATACCTTGTTCAATCTCGTTACCGGCAAGTCACTTTACTCGTTCCGTAACACATCATCCCGTGATCAACTCCTTGGTCACATTGCGCATATGATGATGTCCTACCGAGTGGGCCCAGAGATACCTCTCCGTTTACACGGAGTGACAAATCCCAGTCTCGATCCGCATAAAACAATAGATACTTTCGGAGATACCTGTAGTGCACCTTTATAGTCACCCAGTTACGTTGTGACGTTTGATACACCCAAAGCACTCCTACGGTATCCAGGAGTTACACGATCTCATGGTCAAAGGAAGAGATACTTGACATTGGCAAAGCTCTAGCAAATGAACTACACGATCTTTGTGCTAGTCTTAGGATTGGGTCTTGTCCATCACATCATTCTCCTAATGATGTGATCCCGTTATCAACGACATCCAATGTCCATAGCCAGGAAACCATGACTATCTGTTGATCACAACGAGCTAGTCAACTAGAGGCTCACTAGGGACATATTGTGGTCTATGTATTCACACGTGTATTACGATTTCCGGATAATACAGTTATAGCATGAATAAAAGACAATTATCATGAACAAGGAAATATAATAATAATACTTTTATTATTGCCTCTAGGGCATATTTCCAACAGTCTCCCACTTGCACTAGAGTCAATAATCTAGTTCACATCGCCATGTGATTAACACTCACAGGTCACATCGCCATGTGACTAATACCCAAGAGTTTACTAGAGTCAGTAGTCTAGTTCACATCACTATGTGATTAACACTCAATGAGTTTTATGTTTGATCATGTTGCTTGTGAGAGAGGTTTTAGTCAACGGGTCTGAACCTTTCAGATCCGTGTGTGCTTTACAAATCTCTATGTCATCTCCTAGATGCAGCTACCACGCTCTATTTGGAGCTATTCCAAATAACTGTTCTACTTGGAGCTATTCTAAATTGTTGCTCCATTATATGTATCCGGTATCTCTACTCAGAGCTATCCGGATAGGTGTCAAGCTTGCATCGACGTAACCTTTACGACGAACTCTTTTACCACCTCCATAATCGAGAAAATTCCTTAGTCCACTAGTTACTAAGGATAACTTTGACCGCTGTCCTGTGAGCCATTCTTGGATCACTCTTGTACCCCTTGACTGACTCATGGCAAGGCACACTTCAGGTGCGGTACACAGCATAGCATACTGAAGAGCCTACGTCTTAAGCATAGGGGACGACCTTCGTCCTTTCTCTCTATTCTGCCGTGGTCGAGCTTTAAGTCTTAACTTCGTACCTTACAACTCAGGCAAGAACTCCTTCTTTGACTGGTCCATCTTGAACACCTTCAAGATCATGTCAAGGTATGTGCTCATTTGAAAGTACCATTAAGCATTTTGATCTATCCTTATAGATCTTGATGCTCAATGTTCAAGTAGCTTAATCCAGGCTTTCCATTGAAAAACACTTTCAAAATAACCCTATATGCTTTCCAGAAATTCTACGTCATTTCTGATCAACAATATGTCAACAACATATACTCATCAGAAATTCTATAGTGCTCCCACTCACTTCTTTGGAAATACAAGTTTCTCATAAACTTTGTACAAACCCAAAATCTTTGATCATCATCAAAGCATACATTCCAACTCCGAGATGCTTACTCCAGTCCTTAGAAGGATCGCTGGAGCTAGCATACCTTTTAGCATCCTTAGGATCGACAAAACTTTCTGATTGTATTGCATACAACCTTTCCTTACGAAAACTGGTAAGGAAACTTGTCTTGACATCCATCTGCCAGATTTCATAAATGCAGCTAATGCTAACATGATTCCGACGGACTTTAAGCATCGCTACGGATGAGAAAATCTCATCGTAGTCAACTCCTTGAACTTGTGAAAAACTTTTCGCCACAAGTCGAGCTTCATGGACGGTGACATTACCATCCACGTCCGTCTTCTTCTTAAAGATCCATTTATCTTAATGGCTTGCCGATCATCGGGCAAGTCCACCAAAGTCCATGGATCCGTTCTCGGATTTTATGGCCTCGAGCCATTTATCGGAATCCGGGCCCACCATCGCTTCTCCATAGCTCGTAGGTTCATTGTTGTCCAGCAACATGACTTCAAGACAGGATTACGTACCACTCTGAAGTAGTACGCATCCTTGTCATCCCACGAGGTTTGGTAGTGACTTGATCCGAAGTTTCATGATCAATATCATAAGCTTCCACTTCAATTGGTGTAGGTGCCACAGGAACAACTTCCTGTGCCCTGCCACACACTAGTTGAAGAGACGGTTCAATAACCTCATCAAGTCTCCACCATCCTCCCACTCAATTCTTTCGAGAGAAACTTTCCTCGAGAAAGGACCCGATTCTAGAAACAATCCATATTGCTTTCGGATCTGAATTAGGAGGTATACCCAACTGTTTTGGGTTTCCTATGAAGATGCATTTTATCCGCTTTGGGTTCGAGCTTATCAACCTGAAACTTTTTCACATAAGCGTCGCAGCCCCAAACCTTTAAGAAACGACAACTTAGGTTTCTCTAAACCATAATTCATACGGTGTCATCTCAACGGAATTACGTGGTGCCCTATTTAAAGTGAATGTGGTTGTCTCTAATGCCTAACCCATGAACAATAGTGGTAATTCGATAAGAGACATCATGGTACGCACCATATCCAATAGGGTGCAACTATGATGTTCGGACACACCATCACACTATGGTGTTCCAGGCGGTATTAATTGTGAAACAATTTCCACAATGTCTTAATTGTGTGCCAAAACTCGTAACTCAGATATTCATCTCTATGATCATATCATAGACATTTTATCCTCTTGTCACAATGATCTTCTACTTCACTCTGAAATTACTTGAACCATTCAATAATTCAGACTTGTGTTTCATCAAGTAAATATTCTCAACATCTACTCGAATCATCTGTGAAGTAAGAACATAACGATATTCACTGCATGCCTCAGCACTCATTGGACTGCACACATCAAAATGTGTTACTTCCAACAAGTTGCTATCTTGTTCCATCTTACTGAAAACGAGGCTTTTCAGTCATCTTGCCCATGTGGTATGATTTGCATATCTCAAGTGATTCAAAATCAAGAGAGTCCAAACTATCCATCTGCATGGAGTTTCTTCATGCGTATACACCAATAGACATGGTTCGCATGTCTCAAACTTTTCAAAAACGAGTGAGTCCAAAGATCCATCAACATGGAGCTTCTTCATGCGTTTTATACCATTATGACTTACATGGCAGTGCCACAAGTAAGTGGTACTATCATTACTATCTTATATCTTTTGGCATGAAAATGTGTATCACTACGATCGAGAATCAATAAACCATTCCTTTAGGTGCATGACCATCGAAGGTATTATTCAAATAAATAGAGTAACCATTATTCTCCTTAAATGAATAACCGTATTGCGATAGACATAATCCAATCATGTCTATGCTCAACGCAAACACCAATGAATTTCTGGTTAATACTAATCTTGATGGTAGAGGGAGCGTGCGATGTTTGATCACATCAAACTTGGAAACACTTCCAACACATATCGTCAGCTCACCTTTAGCTAGTCTCCGTTTATTCCGTAGCTTTTATTTCGAGTTACTAACACTTAGCAACCGAACCGGTATCTAATACCCTGGTGCTACTAGGAGTACTAGTAAAGTACACATTAACATAATGTATATCCAATATACTTCTATCGACCTTGCCAGCCTTCTCATCTACCAAGTATCTAGGGTAATCCTGCTCCAGTGGTTGTTCCCCTTATTACAGAAGCACTTAGTCTCGGGTTTGGGTTCAACCTCGGGTTTCTTCATTGGTGCAGCAGCTGATTTGCCGTTTCATGAAGTATCCCTTCTTTCCCTTGCCCTTCTTGAAACTAGTGGTTTCATCAACCATCAACAATTGATGCTCCTTCTTGATTTCTACTTTCGCGATGTCAAACAACGCGAATACCTCAAGGATCATCATCTCTATCCTTGATATGTTATAGTTCATCACGAAGCTCTAGCAGCTTGGTGGCAATGACTTTGGGGAAACATCACTATCTCATCTGGAAGATCAACTCCCACTCGATTCAAGTGATTGTTGCACTCAGACAATCTGAGCACAAGCTCAACGATTGAGCTTTTCTCCCTTAGTTTGCAGGCTAAGAAAATCGTCGGAGGTCTTATACCTCTTGACGTGGGCACGAGCCTGAAATCCCAATTTCAGCCCTCAAAACATCTCATATGTTTCGCGATGTTTCAAAAACATCTTTGGTGCCTCAATTCTAAACCGTTTAACTGAACTATCACGTAGTTATCAAAACGTGTATGTTCGATGTTCGAAACATCCACAAACGACGTTTGGGGTTCAGCACACTGAGCAGTGCATTAAGGACATAAGCTTTCTACTGTCCGCATAATCGCTACTTTCAACTTTCAACTATATTTTCTCTAGGAACATATCTAAACAGTAGAACTATAGCGTGAGCTACGACATAATTTGCAAAAGGTCTTTTGACTATGTTCAGGATAATTAAGTTCATCTTATGAACTCCCACTCAGATAGACATCCCTCTGGTCATCTAAGTGATTACATGATCCGAGTCAACTAGGCCGTGTCCGATCATCACGTGAGACGGACTAGTCATCATCGGTGAACATCTTCATGTTGATCGTATCTACTATACGACTCATGCTCGACCTTTCGGTCTCCGTGTTCCGAGGCCATGTCTGCACATGCTAGGCTCGTCAAGTTAACCCTAAGTGTTTTCGCTGTGTAAAACTGTCTTACACCCGTTGTATGTGAACGTAAGAATCCATCACACCCGATCATCACGTGGTGCTTAGAAGCGACGAACTGTAGCAACGGTGCACAGTTAGGGGAGAACACTTCTTGAAATTTTGTAAGGGATCATCTTATTTACTACCGTCGTCCTAAGTAAACAAGATGCATAAACATGATAAACATCACATGCAATCAAATAGTGACATGATATGGCCAATATCATTTTGCTCCTTTTGATCTTCATCTTCGGGGCTCCATGATCATCATCGTCACCGGCATGACACCATGATCTCCATCATCATGATCTCCATCATCGTGTCTTCATGAAGTTGTCACGCCAACGACTACTTCTACTTCTATGGCTAACGCGTTTAGCAATAAAGTAAAGTAAGTTTACATGGCGTTCTTCAATGACACGCAGGTCATACAAAAAATAAAGACAACTCCTATGGCTCCTGCCGGTTGTCATACTCATCGACATGCAAGTCGTGAATCCTATTACAAGAACATGATCAATCTCATACATCACATATCATTCATCACATTCTTCTTGGCCATATCACATCACATAGCATACCCTGCAAAAACAAGTTAGACGTCCTCTAATTGTTGTTTGCATGTTTTACGTGGCTGCTATGGGTTTCTAGCAAGAACGTTTCTTACCTACGCAAAACCACAACGTGATATGCCAATTGCTATTTACCCTTCATAAGGACCCTTTTCATCGAATCCGTTCCGACTAAAGTGGGAGAGACTGGCACCCGCTAGCCACCTTATGCACCAAGTGCATGTCAATCGGTGGAACCTGTCTCACGTAAGAGTACGTGTAAGGTCGGTCCGGGCCGCTTCATCCCACAATACCGTCGAAACAAGATTGGACTAGTAACGGTAAGCATATTGAACAACATCAACGCCCACAACTACTTTGTGTTCTACTCGTGCAAAGAATCTACGCAATAGACCTAGCTCATGATGCCACTGTTGGGGAACGTAGCAGAAATTCAAAATTTTCCTACGCGTCACCAAGATCTATCTATGGAGAAACCAGCTACGAGTAGAAGGAGAGTGCATCTACATACCCTTGTAGATCGCTAAGCGGAAGCGTTCAAGTGAACGGGGTTGATGGAGTCGTACTCGTCGTGATTCAAATCACCGATGATCAAGTGCCGAACGGACGGCACCTCCGCGTTCAACACACGTACAGCCCGGTGACGTCTCCCACGCCTTGATCCAGCAAGGAGAGAGGGAGAGGTTGAGGAAGACTCCATCCAACAGCAGCACAACGGCGTGGTGGTGATGGAGGAGCGTGGCAATCCAGCAGGGCTTCGCCAAGCACCATGGGAGAGGAGGAGGAGGGAGAGGGGCAGGGCTGCACCAACGAGAGATCAAATCGCGTGTTATGGGCAGCCCCATGCCTCAATATATATAGGGGGGAAGGGGGCTGCGCCCCCTTTAGGGTTTTCCCACCCCCTAGGGGCGGCGGCCAGCCCTAGATGGGTTTTGGGGTGCGGCCAAGAGGGGGGGAGGAGTCCATCCTCCCCAAGGCACCTCGGAGGTGCCTTCCCCCTTGAGGACTCTTCCCTCTAGGGTTCCCTAGGCGCATGGGCCTCTTGGGGCTGGTGCCCTTGGCCCATGTAGGCCAAGGCGCACCCCCTACAGCCCATGTGGCCCCCCGGGGCAGGTGGCCCCACCCGGTGGGCCCCCGGGACCCTTCCGGTGGTCCCGGTACAATACCGATGACCCCGAAACTTGTCCCGATGGCCGAAACAGGACTTCCTATATATAAATCTTTACCTCCGGACCATTCCGGAACTCCTCGTGACGTCCGGGATCTCATCCGGGACTCCGAACAACATTCGGTAACCACATACAAGCTTCCTTTATAACCCTAGCGTCATCGAACCTTAAGTGTGTAGACCCTACGGGTTCGGGAGACATGCAGACATGACCGAGACGTTCTCCGGTCAATAACCAACAGCGGGATCTGGATACCCATGTTGGCTCCCACATGTTCCACGATGATCTCATCGGATGAACCACGATGTCAAGGACTCAATCGATCCCGTATACAATTCCCTTTGTCTAGCGGTATTTTACTTGCCCGAGATTCGATCGTCGGTATACCGATACCTTGTTCAATCTCGTTACCGGCAAGTCACTTTACTCGTTCCGTAACACATCATCCCGTGATCAACTCCTTGGTCACATTGCGCATATGATGATGTCCTACCGAGTGGGCCCAGAGATACCTCTCCGTTTACACGGAGTGACAAATCCCAGTCTCGATCCGCATAAAACAATAGATACTTTCGGAGATACCTGTAGTGCACCTTTATAGTCACCCAGTTACGTTGTGACGTTTGATACACCCAAAGCACTCCTACGGTATCCAGGAGTTACACGATCTCATGGTCAAAGGAAGAGATACTTGACATTGGCAAAGCTCTAGCAAATGAACTACACGATCTTTGTGCTAGTCTTAGGATTGGGTCTTGTCCATCACATCATTCTCCTAATGATGTGATCCCGTTATCAACGACATCCAATGTCCATAGCCAGGAAACCATGACTATCTGTTGATCACAACGAGCTAGTCAACTAGAGGCTCACTAGGGACATATTGTGGTCTATGTATTCACACGTGTATTACGATTTCCGGATAATACAGTTATAGCATGAATAAAAGACAATTACCATGAACAAGGAAATATAATAATAATACTTTTATTATTGCCTCTAGGGCATATTTCCAACAACATCTCCAACAATCTCTGGGTCCATCAGCAGATGAATTTGAGTGTCAAAAACTTCCTAGCAATGCAGTATGTGTTCTCGAGTCTCATCACACTCAAGCAAGGAAGATTCATCAAAGCTAAGAACTGACCAGTAGGACACATGACGTTATCTTCTTTGGTCATCCATTCGAGAACCCAAGTACTAATGTCAATAATGTCTCCTAAGATATATACAAAGTGGCATAAAATTGAAGAATAACCTCTCGATTCCAACCATGATTGAAGCACGGGAATCCCTTCTAAAAAGCTTGCTCAATTTGCTCAATGGCTCGATGGAAGGAGGACAAACTTTCGAGTTCAGCAAAGTCTAGCACCTTGTGCTTTAATATGTGATTCTTGTAGAACATAATGTGTGCTACCTCTTGAGCACTGCGTTGGATTTCCCCGAAGAGGAGAGGATGATGCAGCAAAGTAGCGTAAGTATTTCCCTCAGTTTTTGAGAACCAAGGTATCAATCCAGTAGGATACCATGCACAAGTCCCTCGTACCTACACAAAACGATAGCTCCTCGCAACCAACGCGATTAGGGGTTGTCAATCCCTTCATGGTCACTTACGAGAGTGAGATCTGATAGAGATGATAAATAATATTTTTGGTATTTTTGGTATATAGATGCAAAGTGAAAAGTAAAAGGCAAAGTAAAAACAAAGCAAGTATTAAAGTAATGGAGATTGATATGATGAGAATAGACCCGGGGGCCATAGGTTTCACTAGTGGCTTCTCTCAAGAGCATAGATATTCTACGGTGGGTGAACAAATTACTGTTGAGCAATTGACAGAATTGAGCATAATTATGAGTATATGTAGGTATGATCATGTATATAGGCATCACGTCCAAGACAAGTAGATCGAAACGATTCTGCATCTACTACTATTACTCCACTCATCGACCGCTATCCAGCATGCATCTAGAGTATTAAGTTAAAAACAGAGTAACGCCTTAAGCAAGATGACATGATGTAGAGGGATAAATTCATGCAATATGATAAAAAACCCATCTTGTTATCCTCGAAGGCAACAATACAATACGTGCCTTGCTGCCCCTTTTGTCACTGGGAAAGGACACCGCAAGATTGAACCCAAAGCTAAGCACTTCTCCCATTGCAAGAACTACCAATCTAGTTGGCCAAACCAAAAAGGATAATTCGAAGAGACTTGCAAAGATAACTCAATCATACATAAAAGAATTCAGAGAAGATTCAAATATTGTTCATAGATAAGTTGGATCATAAACCCACAATTCACCGGTCTCAACAAACACACCGCAAAAAGAAGATTACATCGAATAGATCTCCACGAGAGAGGGGGAGAACATTGTATTGAGATCCAAAAGGAGAGAAGAAGCCATCTAGCTACTAGCTATGGACCTGAAGGTCTAAAGTAAACTACTCACACTTCAACAGAGGGGCTATGGTGTTGATGTAGAAGCCCTCCGTGGTGGATGCCCCCTCCGGCGGAGCTCCGGAACAGGCCCCAAGAGTGGATCTCGTGGATACATAAGGTTGCGGCGGTGGAATTAGGTTTTGGCTCCTGTTCTTATTGTTTGGGGATACGTAGGTATATATAGGAGGAAGGAGTACGTCGGTGGAGCAACAGGGGGGCCACGAGGCAGGGGGCGCGCCCTAGGGGGGGCGCCCCCACCCTCGTGACCGCTTCTGTTACTTCTTGCAGTAGGGTCCAAGTCTCCTGGATCACGTTCGGTGAGAAAATCACGTTCCCGAAGGTTTCACTCCGTTTGGACTCCGTTTGATATTCCGTTTCTTCGAAACACTGAAATGGGCAAAAAACAACAATTCTGGGCTGGGCCTCCGGTTAATAGGTTAGTCCCAAAAATAATATAAAAGTGGAAAATAAAGCCCAATATAGTCCAAACAGTAGATAAAGTAGCATGGAGCAATCAAAAATTATAGATACATTGGAGACGTATCAGGCATCCCCAAGCTTAATTCCTGCTCGTCCTCGAGTAGGTAAGTGATAAAAAGAGAATTTTTGATGCGGAGTGATACTTTGGCATAATTGCAATGTAAATCTTCTTAATTGTGGTATGAATATTTAAATCCGAAAGATTCAAGACAAAAGTTCATATTGACATAAAAATAATAATACTTCAAGCATACTAACTAAGCAATTATGTCTTCTCAAAATAACATGGCCAAAGAAAATTATCCCTACAAAATCATATAGTCTGGCTATGCTCCATCTTCCCCACACAAAATATTTAAATCATGCACAACCCTGATGACAAGCCAAGCAATTGTTTCATACTTATGACATTCTCAAAACTTTTTCAATATTCACGCAATACATGAGCGTGAGCCATGGATATAGCACTATATGTGGAATAGAATGGTGGTTGTGGAGAAAAAAAAAGAGGGAAGATAATCTCACATCAACTAGGCGTATCAACGGGCTATGGAGATGCCCAACAATAGATATCAATGTGAGTGAGTAGGGATTGCCATGCAACGGATGCACTAGAGCTATAAGTATATGAAAGCTCAACAAAAGAAACTAAGTGGGTGTGCATCCAACTCGCTTGCTCACGAAGACCTAGGGCATTTTGAGGAAGCCCATCATTGGAATATACAAGCCAAGTTCTATAATGAAAAATTCCCACTAGTATATGAAAGTGGCAAAATGAGAGACTCTCTATCATGAAGATGTTGGTGCTACTTTGAAGCACAAGTGTGGTAAAAGGATAATAACATTGTCCGTTCTCTCTTTTTCTCTCATTTTTTTATTTTGGCCTTTTCTCTTTTTTTGGCCTTTTTTTTTATATTTTTCGTCCGGAGTCTCATCCCGACTTGTGGGGGAATCATAGTCTCCATCATCCCTTCCTCACTTGGGACAATGCTCTAATAATGATGATCATCACACTTTTATTTTTCTTACAACTCAACAATTACAACTCGATACTTAGAACAAAGTATGACTCTATATGAATGCCTTCGACGGTGTACCAGGATATGCAGTGAATCATGAGTGACATGTATGAAAGAATTATGAATGGTGGCTTTGCCACAAATACGATGTCAACTACATGATCATGCTAGCAATATGAAAATGATGGAGCGTGTCATAATAAACGGAACGGTGGAAAGTTGCATGGCAATATACCTCGGAATGGCTATGGAAATGCCATGATAGGTAGGTATGGTGGCTGTTTTGAGGAAGATATATGGTGGGTGTATGATACCGGCGAAAAGTGCAAGGTATTAGAGAGGCTAGCAATGGTGGAAGGATGGGAAAAAGTGCATATAATCCATGGACTCAACATTAGTCATAAAGAACTCATATACTTGTTGCAAAAATCTAGAAGTTATCAAAGCAAAGTATTACGCGCATGCTCCTAGGGGGATAGATTGGTAGGAAAAGATCATCGCTCGTCCCCGACCGCCACTCATAAGGAAGACAATCAATAAATAAGTCATGCTCCGAGTTCATCACATAACGGTTCACCATACGTGCATGCTACGGGAATCACAAACTTCAACACAAGTATTCTTTAAATTCACAACTACTCAACTAGCATGACCCTAATATTACCATCTTCATATCTCAAAACAATTATCAAGCATCAAACTTATCTTAGTATTCAACGCACTCAAAAGAAAGTTTAACATATCTTGAATACCAAGTATATTAACATTAAGCAAATTACCATGCTATTAACGACTCTCAAAATAATCTAAGTGAAGCATGAGAGATCAATAGTTTCTTTAAAACAAATCTACCACCGTGCTCTAAAAGATCTAAGTGAAGTACTAGAGCAAAAATTATCACGCTCAAAAGATATAAGTGAAGCACTATGAGCAAAACTATCAAGCTCAAAAGATATAAGTAAGAAGCACATAGAGTATTCTAACAAATTCCAATTCATGTATGGCTCTCTCAAAAGGTGTGTATAGCAAGGATGATTGTGGTAGATGCTACCTCTTGAGCACTGCATTGGATTTCCCCGAAGAGGAGAGGATGATGCAGCAAAGTAGTGTAAGTATTTCCCTCAGTTTTTGAGAACCAAGGTATCAATCCAGTAGGAGACCACGCACAAGTCCCTCGTACCTACACAAAACGATAGCTCCTCGCAACCAATGCGATTAGGGGTTGTCAATCCCTTCACGGTCACTTACGAGAGTGAGATCTGATAGAGATGATAAATAATATTTTTGGTATTTTTGGTATATAGATGCAAAGTGAAAAGTAAAAGGCAAAGTAAAAACAAAGCAAGTAATAAAGTAATGGAGATTGATATGATGAGAATAGACCCGGGGGCCATAGGTTTCACTAGTGGCTTCTCTCAGGAGCATAGATATTCTACGGTGGGTGAACAAATTACTGTTGAGCAATTGATGGAATTGAGCATAATTATGAGTATATCTAGGTATGATCATGTATATAGGCATCATGTCTGAGACAAGTAGATCGAAACGATTCTGCATCTACTACTATTTTTCTTTGAAGGTTACACAGTAGGAAAGGCTCCTACTGCAAATATATTAAGGTATCACATAGGTCTTACAAGCTGGAGAGGGGGGGGGGATGAGGAGTTACAACAGCACTACATGTTACAAGTGTATGTTAGATGGGGGTTAAGGAACGAAAAAATAGACGCTAGTCTACAGTGCCAATGAAGTCAGCAATCAGGTGCTTCTTCTGCTCAGGCAACCTGTGTACAATGTTTGAGAAATCTGCCACAAATCTGGCTTTCCAGGATGAGATGGAGGAGGTCACCTTTCTAAAGTAGTTATTATTTCGTTCCTTCCAGAGACTCCACGCGGCCACCAGGAAAATGTCCATAACCATCTTCTGCGGATGCCTAGACTTGAGGTTGGTCATCATATCCAAACGGTCTCCCACTGTCGGCCAACTGATATTAAGAATATCCCAGCATCGCTTGCTGAATGCGCAACGGAAGAAGAGATGTTCTAATGTTTCTTCCACATGGGTCCCACAGAGAAGGTAGTCCAAGTTAGTCCCGATGTTATAATGCCTTCTTTTCAACATATTGCGTGTGTTAAGGCGATCGACCAGGAGGAACCAACCAAACACCTTGATCTTAGGTACACATTTGGCTTTCCACAGCCAACGAAAGGCAGCATGGGTGGTGACCTCATGAAAGAAGAACCTGTAATAGTCTAAAGTTTTGAACATCGCAGCCCCCCACGTGCAAACCCAGACATCATTACCCTCAGAAAGAGCGATGGAACTGACATCTTCTTGGAGCGATCAGAGCTCTGCATGGGCCTGTACCGAGAGAGGAATGTGAAACGCCTCCCTCACATCAAGAGTCGTCAGCATTGTACGGACCGATACATCCTCCATGGTGGTAAAAGAGAACGCGCTCGGGAAGGTTTCTTCGATGATCTGATGATTCCAGTCATCCTTCCAAAATAGGGTCGTCCGATCGTCGTTGACCAGAACTTTGGTGACCCCACGGTAAATTGGCATGAGTTTGATCAACTCACGCCACCAGAAAGACCCACAAGGGGCCGAAGCATGCGGGATCACACCCGAGTAGTAGGTGTCCCAGACCAGTTTCACCCACGGTATATCTAGCTGGTTGAAGAACTTGTGAAGCATTTTGAGCAACATGGCCTCATTTTGAACGTTAAGATTCAACACCCCCAAACCTCCCTTTTTCTTTGGGCGACAGACCATATCCCAGGCAGCCAGTGGGTTAGATTTATCACCAGAGTCAGTTTTCTTTTTCCAGAGCCCATGTTTCCGAATCTTATCAATTTGCTCGATGATTTTAGGTGGAAGGCGGAGAACTCCCATGGGATAAATTGCCAGTGAAGTAACTAGAGAGTTCATGAGAGCCAATTTTCCAGCATACGACATGAGAGACATGGCCGCCGTGATTCTGCTTTCTGCTTTGCATACCCAAGGTGTCAGATCCAACACGGAAGGTCTGGTGGTTCCCAGAGGGAGGCCGAGGTACGTGAATGGCATGTCAGCCATGACACAGCCCAAGATAGCAGCCAAGTCCGTGCATTTGTCTTGCGGAGTATTGATGGCAATCAGAGTAGACTTGTGAAAGTTGATGTGCAGGCCAACCGAGGCAGCATAGTCAGTAAGAATCTTCTTCATGGTTGCTGCTTGAGCGAGACAAGCTGGCATGACAATAATGGTGTCGTCAGCATATTGTATCACCGGGAAATCGGCCGCACTGGTGGAAGGGATGGGCAGTTGCAAGCGGTTATCATGCAGGGCCTCATTAATAGCTGTCTGGAGTAGATCCGCCGCCAGAAACAAGATGAGAGGGGAAAGAGGATCCCCCTCTCTCACCCCACATTTGCATCTACTACTATTACTCCACTCATCAACTGCTATCCAGCATGCATCTAGAGTATTAAGTTAAAAACAGAGTAACACCTTAAGCAAGATGACATGATGTAGAGGGATAAATTCATGCAATATGATAAAAACCCCATCTTGTTATCCTCGATGGAAACAATACAATACGTGCCTTGCTGCCCCTTCTGTCACTGGGAAAGGACACCGCAAGATTGAACCCCAAGCTAAGCACTTCTCCCATTGCAAGAACTACCAATCTAGTTGGCCAAACCAAAAAGGATAATTCGAAGAGACCTGCAAAGATAACTCAATCATACATAAAAGAATTCAGAGAAGATTCAAATATTGTTCATAGATAAGTTGGATCATAAACCCAAAATTCATCGGTCTCAACAAACACACCGCAAAAAGAAGATTACATCGAATAGAACTCCACAAGAGAGGGGGAGAACATTGTATTGAGATCCAAAAAGAGAGAAGAAGCCATCTAGCTACTAGCTATGGACCCGAAGGTCTGAAGTAAACTACTCACACTTCATCGGAGGGGCTATGGTGTTGATGTAGAAGCCCTCCATGGTGGATGCCCCCTCTGGCGGAGCTCCAGAACAGGCCCCAAGATGGGATCTCTTGGATACAGAAGGTTGCGACGGTGGAATTAGGTTTTTGGCTCCTGTTCTGATCGTTTGGGGATACGTAGGTATATATAGGAGTAAGGAGTACGTCGGTGGAGCAACAGGGGACCCACGAGGCAGGGGGCGCGCCCTAGGGGGGTGGGGGCGCCCCCACCCTCGTGACCGCCTATGTTACTTCTTGGAGTAGGGTCCAAGTCTCCTGGATCACGTTCGGTGAGAAAATCACGTTCCCGAAGGTTTCATTCCGTTTGGACTCTGTTTGATATTCCGTTTCTTCGAAACACTGAAATAGGCAAAAAACAGCAATTCTGGGCTGGGCCTCCGGTTAATTGGTTAGTCCCAAAAATAATATAAAAGTGGAAAATAAAGCCCAATATAGTCCAAAATAGTAGATAAAGTAGCATGGAGCAATCAAAAATTATAGATACGTTGGAGACATATCAGGCATCCCCAAGCTTAATTCCTGCTCGTCCTTGAGTAGGTAAATGATAAAAAGTGAATTTTTGATGATACTTTGGCATAATTTCAATGTATATCTTCTTAATTGTGGTATGAATATTCAGATCCAAAAGATTCAAGACAAAAGTTCATATTGACATAAAAGTAATAATACTTCAAGCATACTAACTAAGCAAATATGTTTTCTCAAAATAACATGGCCAAAGAAAGTTATCCCTACAAAATCATATAGTCTGGCTATGCTCCATCTTCCTCGCAGAAAATATTTAAATCATGCACAACCCCGATGACAAGCCAAGCAATTGTTTCATACTTATGACATTCTCAAAACTTTTTCAATCTTCACGCAGTACATGAGCGTGAGCCATGGATATAGCACTATATGTGGAATAGAATGGTGGTATTGGAGAAGACAAAAAGAGGGAAGATAGTCTCACATCAACTAGGCATATCAACGGGCTATGGAGATGCCCATCAATAGATATCAATTTGAGTGAGTAGGGATTGCCATGCAACGGATGCACTAGAGCTATAAGTATATGAAAGCTCAACAAAAGAAACTAAGTGGGTGTGCATCCAACTCGCTTGCTCATGAAGACCTAGGGCATTTTGAGGAAGCCCATCATTGGAATATACAAGCCAAGTTCTATAATGAAAAATTCCCACTAGTATATGAAAGTGACAAAATGAGAGACTCTCTATCATGAAGATCTTGGTGCTACTTTGAAGCACAAGTGTGGTAAAAGGATAGTAACATTGTCCCTTCTCTCTTTTTCTCTCATTTTTTTATTTGGGCCTTTTCTCCTTTTTTTGGGCCTCTTTTTTATATATATTTTGTCCGGAGTCTCATCCCGACTTGTGGGGGAATCATAGTCTCCATCATCCTTTCCTCACTTGGGACAATGCTCTAATAATGATGATCATCACACTTTTATTTTTCTTACAACTCAATAATTATAACTCGATACTTAGAACAAAGTATGACTCTATATGAATGCCTCCGGCGGTGTACCGGGATATGCAATGAATCATGTGTGACATGTATGAAAGAATTATGAATGGTGGCTTTGCCACAAATACGATGTCAACTACATGATCATGCTAGCAATATGACAATGATGGAGCGTGTCATAATAAATGGAACGGTGGAAAGTTGCATGGCAATATATCTCGGAATGTCTATGGAAATGCCATGATAGGTAGGTATGGTGGCTGTTTTGAGGAAGATATATGGTGGGTGTATGATACCGGCGAAAAGTGCACGGTATTAGAGAGGCTAGCAATGGTGGAAGGATGGGAAAAAGTGCGTATAATCCATGGACTCAACATTAGTCATAAAGAACTCATATACTTGTTGCAAAAATCTAGAAGTTATCAAAGCAAAGTATTACTGCATGCTCCTAGGGGGATAGATTGGTAGGAAAAGACCATCGCTCGTCCCCGACCGCCACTCATAAGGAAGACAATCAATAAATAAATCATGCTCCGAGTTAATCACATAACGGTTCACCATACGTGCATGCTAAGGGAATCACAAACTTCAACACAAGTATCTTTAAATTCACAACTACTCAACTAGCATGACTCTAATATTACCATCTTCATATCTCAAAACAATTATCAAGCATCAAACTTATCTTAGTATTCAACGCACTCAAAAGAAAGTTTCACATATCTTGAATACCAAGTATATTAACATTAAGCAAATTACCATGCTATTAACGACTCTCAAAATAATCTAAGTGAAGCATGAGAGATCAATACTTTCTTTAAAACAAATCCACCACCGTGCTCTAAAAGATCTAAGTGAAGCACTAGAGCAAAAATTATCACGCTCAAAAGATATAAGTGAAGCACTATGAGCAAAAACTATCAAGCTCAAAAGATATAAGTGAAGCACATAGAGTATTCTAGCAAATTCCAATTTATGTATGGCTCCCTCAAAAGGTGTGTACAGCAAGGATGATTGTGGTAGACTAACAATCAAAGACGCAAATAATACAAGATGCTCCAAGCAAAACACATATCATGTGGTGAATAGAAATATAGCTCCAAGTAAATTACCGATGGAAGTGAACGAAAGAGGGGATGCCTTCCGGGGCATCCCCAAGCTTTGACTTTTTGGTGTCCTTGGATTATCATGGGGGTGCCATGGGCATCCCCAAGCTTAGGCTCCATCAAAAGAATTCACCCAAAACTTGAAAACTTCACAACACAAAACTCAATAGAAATCTCGTGAGCTCCGTTAGAGAAAGAAAACAAAAGACTACTTCAAGGTACTATAATGAAATCATTCTTTATTTATCTTGGTGTTAAACCTACTGTATTCCAACTTCCCTATGGATTATAAACTATTTTATTAGCCATAGATTCATCAAAATAAGCAAACAACACACGAAAAACAGAATCTCTCAAAAACAGAACAGTCTGTAGTAATCTGTAACTAACGCAAACTTCTGGAACTCTAAAAATTGTACCAAAATAGGAAGTCCTGAACAATTTGTTTATGGAACATCAGCAAAAAGAATCAACGCAAAATCACGTTCCTGTGATTTAACAAAATTATATGCGTGCGCGCAAAGTTTCTGTTTTTCAGCAGAATCAAATCAACTATCATCGTAGGTTATCCTATAGGTTCTACTTGGCACAAACACTAATTAAAAGATAAAACCACATCCAAACAGAGGCTAGATGGATTATTTATTCCTAAACAGAAGCAAAAACGAAAAACAAAAAATAAAATTGGGTTGCCTCCCAACAAGTGCTATCGTTTAACGCCCCTAGCTAGGCATAAAAGCAAGGATAGATCTAGGTATTGTCATCTTTGGTAGGAAATCCATAAGTGGCTCTCATGATAGATTCATATGGTAATTTTATTTTATTTCTAGGGAAGTGTTCCATGCCCTTCATTAAGGGAAATTGGAATCTAATATTCCCTTCCTTCATATCAATAATTGCACCAATCGTTCTAAGGAAAGGTCTACCAAGAATAATAGGACATGAAGGATTGCAATCTATATCAAGAACGATAAAATCTACGGGCACATAATTCCTATTTGCAACAATAAGAACATCATTAATTCTTCCGATAGGCTTTTTAATAGTGGAATCCGCAAGATGCAAGTTTAGAGAGCAATCATCAAAGTCATGGGAATCTAGCAAATCACACAAAGTTTTTGGAATAGTAGAGACACTAGCACCCAAATCACACAAAGCATGAAACTCATAATCTTAAATTTTAATTTTAATGGTAGGTTCCCACTCATCATAGAGTTTTCTAGGGACAGAAACTTTTTCTTTATAAGATTGCATCAAGGCATCAACAATGTGTTCGGTAAAGGCCTTATTTTGACTATAAGCATGAGGAAATACAACCAATCAAAGAGCAATTTTCATAATTAAATTCCTTGAGATCCAAAATAGTGGGTTTAGCAACATCTAGGTTTTTATTTCTTTCAATCCCACTTTCATCAATTTCATCATCAAGATCTAGAAACTCTGAATTTTTAGAACACCTTCTAGGTAAAGGAAGATCATATTCAGTTTCATCAAGATTCATATTGCAAAACAAAGATTTAATGGGGGACACATCAATAACTTTTAGATCTTCATCTTGATTTTTATAGGAATTGGAAGAACACACTTTAATAAAGGCATCTTTGGAAGCACGCATCCTAGCGGTTCTTGCTTTGCACTCATCAATGGAAATTCTCATGGCTTTGAGAGACTCATTGATATCATGCTTAGGAGGAATAGATCTAAGCTTTAAAGAATCAATTTCAAGAGAAATTCTATCAATGTTCCTAGCCAAATCATCAACTTTAAGCAATTTCTCTTCAAGCAAAGCATTAAAATTCTTTTGTGAATTCATGAACTCTTTAACACTACTCTCAAATTCAGAGGGCATCTTATTAAAATTTCCATAAGAGTTGTTGTAGGAATTTCCATAATTATTGGAAGGATTACTAGGATAAGGCCTAGGATTGAAATTCCCTCTATACGCGTTGTTTCCAAAACTATTCCTACCAACAAATATCACACCCATAGATTCATTATTATTCTCAATCAAAGTAGACAAAGGCATATCATTGGGATCAAGAGAATTATTTTTAGTAGCAAACATCTTCATAAGTTCATCCATCTTTTCACTCAAAACATTGATTTCTTCTATAGCATGCACGTTTTTACTAGAAGATCTTTCGGTGTGCCATTGAGGATAATTAGCCATAATATTATCAAGAAATTTTGTAGCATCTCCTAACGTAATTTCCATAAATGTGCCTCCTGCGGCTGAATCTAAAAGATTTCTAGAAGCAAAATTCAATCCGGCATAAAATTTTTGTATGATCATCCATAAATTAAAACCATGAGTTGGGCAATTGCGAAGCATCAAAATAAGGCCTTTACCTCTTGAGCACTGCGTTGGATTTCCCCGAAGAGGAGAGGATGATGCAGCAAAGTAGCGTAAGTATTTCCCTCAGTTTTTGAGAACCAAGGTATCAATCCATTAGGAGACCACACACAAGTCCCTCGTACCTACACAAAACGATAGCTCCTCGCAACCAACGCGATTAGGGGTTGTCAATCCCTTCACGGTCACTTACGAGAGTGAGATCTGATAGAGATGATAAATAATATTTTTGGTATTTTTGGTATATAGATGCAAAGTGAAAAGTAAAAGGCAAAGTAAAAACAAAGCAAGTAATAAAGTAATGGAGATTGATATGATGAGAATAGACCCGGGGGCCATAGGTTTCACTAGTGGCTTCTCTCAAGAGCATAGATATTCTAGGGTGGGTGATTAAATTACTGTTGAGCAATTGAAATTGAGCATAATTATGAGTATATCTAGGTATGATCATGCATATAGGCATCACGTCCAAGACAAGTAGATGAAACGATTCTACATCTACTACTATTACTCCACTCATCGACCGCTATCCAGCATGCATCTAGAGTATTAAGTTAAAAACAGAGTAACGCCTTAAGCAAGATGACATGATGTAGAGGGATAAATTCATGCAATATGATAAAAACCCCATCTTGTTATCCTCGATGGCAACAATACAATACGTGCCTTGCTGCCCCTTTTGTCACTGGAAAAAGACACCGCAAGATTGAACCCAAAGCTAAGCACTTCTCCCATTGCAAGAACTACCAATCTAGTTGGCCAAACCAAAAAGGATAATTCAAAGAGACTTGCAAGGATAACTCAATCATACATAAAATAATTCAGAGAATATTCAAATATTGTTCATAGATAAGTTGGATCATAAACCCACAATTCATCGGTCTCAACAAACACACCGCAAAAAGAAGATTACATCAAATAGATCTCCACGAGAGAGGGGGAGAACATTGTATTGAGATCCAAAAAGAGAGAAGAACCCATCTAGCTACTAGCTATGGACCCGAAGGTCTGAAGTAAACTACTCACACTTCATCGAAGGGGCTATGGTGTTGATGTAGAAGCCCTCCATGGTGGATGCCCCCTCCGGCGGAGCTCCGGAACATGCCCCAAGATGGGATCTTGTGGATACAGAAGGTTGCGGTGGTGGAATTAGGTTTTTGGCTCCTGTTCTAATTGTTTGGGGATACGTAGGTATATATAGGAGGAAGGAGTACGTCAGTGGAGCAACAAGGGGGAACGAGGCAGGGGGCGCGCCCTAGGGGGGGACCACCCTCGTGACCACCTATGTTACTTCTTGGAGTAGGGTCGAAGTCTTGTGGATCACGTCGGTGAGAAAATCACGTTCCCGAAGGTTTCATTCCGTTTGGACTCTGTTTGATATTCCGTTTCTTTGAAACACTGAAATAGGCAAAAAACAGCAATTCTGGGCTGGGC